>NC_091298.1:15101060-15103560 GCF_038502225.1 Cherax quadricarinatus | reverse complement strand
TCTTGCAGCTCCTCAGTGGTGAGCTCTTCATTGTGGTCTTCCACCAATTCTTCCACATCCTCCAAACTCACATCCAACCCCATGGAACTCCCCAGTGCCACAATTGATTTTACAACAGACATAGGCTCATTAGGATCAGTCCCAAATTCTTCAAAATCCCTCTTGTCGACACAATCTGGCCACAATTTTCTCCAGGCAGAGTTCAAAGTCCTGGTAGTCACTCCCTCCCAAGCCATACCTATAAGGGTTATGCAGTGGAGGATACTGAAGTGTTCTCTCCAAAATTCCCTTAGGGTCAAGTGAGTGTCTGTGGTCACAGTCAAGCACCTGTGAAACATTGCTTTTGTGTAGAGTTTTTTAAAGTTTGCAATAACCTGCTGGTCCATGGGTTGGAGGAGAGGAGTGGTATTCGGGGGCAAGAACTTTACTGTGATGAACCCAAACTCCTCGAAAATTAGGTCATCCAAGTTTGGAGGATGAGCAGGTGCATTGTCCATTACTAGCAGGCACTGAGATCCAATTTCTTTTCCAGGAGATACTCCTTCACACTAGGGCCAAACACTTCATTGAACCACTCGACGAAAATTTCCCTCGTGACCCATGCCTTACTATTAGATTTCCAAAACACACACAATTTACTCTTCATAACATTGTTTTTCTTGAACACTCTGGGATTTTCAGAATGGTACACTAGTAATGGCTTCACTTTGAAATCCCCACTAGCATTAGCACAGAACATTAGCGTCAGCCTGTCTTTCATAGGCTTGTGTCCTGGGTTGGATGTGTGTAATGAAGGTCCTCTTTGGCATTTTCTTCCAAAAGAGGTCTGTTTCGTCACAGTTGAACACTTGTTCAGGTTTCAGTCCTTGAGCCTCTATGTACTCCTGGAATTCATGCACATATTTTTCAGCCGCCTTGTGGTCCGAACTGGCAGCCTCACCATGCCTTACCACACTGTGTATGCCAGTACGGTTCTTAAATCTCTCAAACCAGCCTTTGCTGGCCTTAAATTCACTCACTTCACCACTATTTGCAGCAATTTCTTTACCAAATCTTCATTCAACTGCCTAGCCTTTTCACAAATAAACGAAGTCATAAGAGTATCTCCTGCTAATTGTTTCTCGTTTATCCACACCAATAATAACTTCTCAACCTCTTCCAATACTGGTGATCTCATTTTTGTCAGCATAGTTACTCCCTTTGCAAAAACAGCATCCTTTATTTCATTTTTCTTGACCACTATGGAACATAAGGTTGTGTAGGGTTTCTTATACATCCTGGACAATTCGGCCACACTTGTACCACTTTCATATTGTTCAATGATGGTTTTCTTAAATTCAATCGTATTTCTCACCTTCTTTACCACAGGCTTGGCACTAGGAGCTTTCTATGGAGCCATGGTAGCTTATTTAGTACTTGCAAGCACTAAAATAAATGGAATATTATGAAATATTTCGCTGGAGCACGTGAGGGGACCTTCGCTCACTGGTAAACAATGCCAGACTGGCTGCCGCTCTGGCTCACGCTGTGGGTATGCGTCCCGGACGGACTACGACTCGCGAGTCAACCTATGAAAAGCGAGTCCATGTTTATACGAAAATACCTCTATGATTGGCGAATTTTACGATTGCCGGGAACTACGAAAAGCGGGGGACCACTATATATATATATATATGTATATATGTGTATATATATATATATATATATATATATATATATATATATATATATATATATATATATATATATATATATATATATATATATATATATATATATGTATAAAGGCAAAGGGGATAAAAGAGAGTGCAAAAATTATAGGGGGATAAGTCTGCTGAGTATACCTGGTAAAGTGTATGGTAGAGTTATTATTGAAAGAATTAAGAGTAAGACGGAGAATAGGATAGCAGATGAACAAGGAGGCTTTAGGAAAGGTAGGGGGTGTGTGGACCAGGTGTTTACAGTGAAACATATAAGTGAACAGTATTTAGATAAGGCTAAAGAGGTCTTTGTGGCATTTATGGATTTGGAAAAGGCGTATGACAGGGTGGATAGGGGGGCAATGTGGCAGATGTTGCAAGTGTATGGTGTAGGAGGTAGGTTACTGAAAGCAGTGAAGAGTTTTTACGAGGATAGTGAGGCTCAAGTTAGAGTATGTAGGAAAGAGGGAAATTATTTCCCAGTAAAAGTAGGCCTTAGACAAGGATGTGTGATGTCACCGTGGTTGTTTAATATATTTATAGATGGGGTTGTGAGAGAAGTAAATGCGAGGGTCTTGACAAGAGGCGTGGAGTTAAAAGATAAAGAATCACACATAAAGTGGGAGTTGTCACAGCTGCTCTTTGCTGATGACACTGTGCTCTTGGAAGATTCTGAAGAGAAGTTGCAGAGATTGGTGGATGAATTTGGTAGGGTGTGCAAAAGAAGAAAATTAAAGGTGAATACAGGAAAGAGTAAGGTTATGAGGATAACAAAAAGATTAGGTGATGAAAGATTGAAT
>NC_091298.1:15059820-15100960 GCF_038502225.1 Cherax quadricarinatus | reverse complement strand
ATATTATGTGAACTTCCTTTTTTATGATGGTTGTCCTTCACACTGACAAATACTAAAAGATAGGATTTAATTCCCTCTGGCGCATATATATATATATATATATATATATATATATATATATATATATATATATATATATTAACAAGTCGGCCGTCTCCCACCGAGGCAGGGTGACCCAAAAAAGAGAGAAAATCCCCAAACAGAAAATACTTTCATCATCTTTCAACACTTTCACCTCACACATAATCATTGTTTTTGCAAAGGTGCTCAGAATACAACAGTTTAGAAGCATATACGTATAAAGATACACAACATATCCCTCCAAACTGTCAATGTCCCAAACCCCTCCTTTAAAGTGCAGACATTGTACTTCCCATTTCCAGGACTCAAGTCCGGCTATATAAAAATAACCGGTTTCTCTGAATCCCTTCACTAAATATTACCCTGCTCACACTCCAACAGATCGTCAGGATTAATATATATATATATATATATATATATATATATATATATATATATATATATATATATATATATATCGTGCCTAATAGGTAAAATTGGTCAGTTAGCAAGAACTCATTTAAAATTAAGTCCTTTCTAAAATTTTCTCTTATACGTTTAAAGATGTACTTTTTCATTTAGGTTAATTTAAAAATTAATAATTTTGTACCAAAAGAACCTTAGAAAACTTACCTAACCTTATTATAACAAGCAAAATTTAATTTAGCCTAATCCAACTAAATATATTTTAGATAAGTTTACAATAATTTAATAAACACAATCAAATATTTTTTTTGTTAGGTTCAGAATGATTTTTACGAAATTACTGCATACACAAATTTTCCCTTGCCTTATTCGGCAAGAAAAGCATTGCTATTTAAGCCAAAATAGCAAGTTTTAACTACTCGGCACGACATATATAATACAGAGGTACAAGCATGTATGCACAGGGCTCCTGACCAGCAAAATGCGATCAGTCATGAGGGTGTCTTCACAAAATTCGATTTCAACAACAAAAACATACAATGGGAACAAGTCAACCATGTCCTAAATGAAATAAGCTGAGAAGATATCTTAACACTGATTCGAACATTTGCCTAGAAAAAATAAACTGTGGTTCTTGAGATCTGCTCAAGACACATTCCACTAAGAAAAAGAAAACGAAGATGTAAACTAGAGAGATATGCTCCCTATACAGACGAAGGCGAAGAGTCACAGAGCTGCTAAGAGGGGCCAATATATCTGAAATACGAAGGGAGGCACTGGTCAATGAAATTGCAAATATCGAACTTAAGCTGAAGGAATCTTTCCAGAGACAAGAATCGCAGGAAGAACTAAAAGCCATAAAGGAAACTGAAAAAAAAAATACTTCTTCTTTTATGCAAAATCTAAGGAAAAAACACCATCCAGTATTGGGTCCCTGCATAGGTGAGATGAGTCATACACAGATGACAGCCAAGAAATGAGTGAGATGCTAAAGTCCCAATACGACTCAGTGTTCAGCGAGCCGCTGCCCAGACTAGGGGTCGACAATCCAAATGAATTCTTTATGAACGAGACTCAAAATTTGGTCATCTAAAAAATCTCGGATGTTATCCTAACACCACAAGACTTTGAAAAGGCAATACATGACATGCCCATGCACTCTGCCCCAGGCCCAGACTCGGTGAACTCCGCGTTCATCAAGAACTGCAAGACGCACCTGTCGCGTACCTTCAACATTTTATGGAGAGGGAGCATGGACACAGGGGTCAACCCACAGTCACTAAAACAACATAGCCCCACTTTACCAAGGTGGCAGTAAAGCAACTGCAAAGAACTACAGACCGATAGCACTAACATCCCGTGTTATACATTACAAATTTTGATTCATTTATAATTAATATTCTACTGTACAACTATGAAATAATTACTTTCCTACTGTACAACTATGATATACTACTCCTTAGTATTAAGTAGAATGTAAGCCAATAATGTTAAGTTGGCCCATAATGCCAAGGCATAATAGAGGCTCTCTTTGTATTGCAACCCACTATTGTATATACACAATCTCAAAGACATTAAATAAATAAATAAATAAACTCACAGAGGGAAAATTCTTAGGAATCCATCTTGATAATAGACTCAAATTTCAAACACATATACAGCAAATTTCCAAGACCGTAGGCATACTATCGAAGATACGGTACTATGTTCCACAGTCAGCCCTCCTGGCCCTATATCACTCTCTTATTTACCCCTATCTCACCTATGGAATTTGTGCATGGGGCTCAACAACAATAAACCATCTCAGACCACTAATTACCCAACAAAAGGCTGCAGTCAGAATGCTAACAAATTCCCACTACAGGCAGCACACTCCACCAATATTCAAAGCCCTAAACCTACTCACCATACACAACATCCATACTTATTACTGCACCTATTACATACATGCAACACTTAACTCGGATATAAACCCTCCCCTCAAACTTCTCCTTACCAACCTCAACAGAACACATGACCATAACACAAGGCAAAAACTCAATGCACATAAAAGGCCCTAAAATCTGGAATTCATTACCTGTAAATGTAAAAGAAACACTGTCTATAAATTCAAGTCTCTTCTCAAAAATCACTTACCTACAACCAAATAAATACTGAATAATTGTATCTTAAAAATTGTATCACATAAATGTTTCTCATAATTGTATCTCATAAATGTTTAACCTGATACCCAGTCAAACTTTTAGTTTTTAATTACATTACCTAACAGCATACTCCTGTGGAAATTTGTTTGGTCCCTAAAGTTCCACAGGACAGATCCAGCATGGCCGTATGGGACGGCTGAGCTGGATGGCCCTTATACCCCACCCAAACATGAAAGCATTCTCTCTTGTTGGCGATGGATTGTTGGTAGGCATGTATTTAATTTATAGATTTACTCTTCAGGGAAGGAGTAGGTAGTTTTACTGGTAGTACACTAATATTAGGATCATTGAGGCAACTGTAGATAATAATAATGTAGACCTAAGACCTTAACATAGGTAGTAATAGGCCGATAATGTAGGCAAACACTAGGATAAGTTAGCTAGGGAGAACTGGCAGCCCTAGTTTGAACGAAGAGACGAGGGTCTGGAAGGGAGACCAGCTCGTTCTTCTTAAGACAGACACCAACTGGACAAGACGTGCCGTGATCAGCAGACGGCGCCCCCCACGTGTCTTCACATCTGAGACCTGGGGAAATCTGGTAGAGGCACCTCGATGTACCGTAGATGACCTCCGTCAGGCCCATACAGTAAGACAAGACCTTCACTTTTATCTCGTAGATTTCTGGCCAGTGTCTGGGGAGATTGTGAGTGAGTTGATCTGTGGGCCTGTGTTGCAGCTGGCAGAGCATGCCCAGTAAGTACCAGTGTCTCAGAGCAGTCTGGAAGCTAGTGTCCGTGTCTGCATAGTTATACTAGGGGATACATACCCTCTTGGATATAGGAATTTCTGAGGTGCAGGCAGGTCACTAATAACGGTTGAATATTGCAGGAATTAAGGCTCCCGGTTGCACGTGGTTTCTGAGGGGAAGTCCAAAGGGGCTAAGGCTAAGCTTAGGGAAGTTGAAGATCAGGATATATGCTGCAACACCAAGTAAGTTAGTCCTTTATACGTGCATGCAGGCGAGTTTCTTGCAACATCAATCATTTGTGAAAATCTGTCCTATAAGCCACTTGTGAGGCTGAGGTACCCACCTCAGAGCTCGGTGTCAACAGAGTTTGCCAGGGTAGGCGACTCACTTGGAGGCAGTCCACACAAATTTTCAGCAACACAGTAAATGACCATATGACCTGTCTTTGTAATACTCATTTGTGCTTAATTGTTATTTGCTTACAATAATGTTTTACCACTGAATATATCATTGCTTAGTTAATCTTAAGTTAATTTTAAGCCTGCCCATAATGCTCTGCATACAAGGGGCTTTGGCATGTTGCACGTAACTGTATTCATTTGTACTACTCTATATCATGTTCAAATTAATAATAAAAATAAAATAAAAAGGTTCTAAGAAGCAAGATCGCCAACCACCTAGATACCGTACATCAGTTACACAACCCAGGGCAACACGGGTTTAGAGCAGGTTGCTCCTGCCTGTCCCAGCTACTGAACCATTATGACAAGGTCCTGGATGCTGTAGACGATAATCAAAATACAGATGTAGTATACACAGATTATACAAAAGCTTTTGATAAATGTAACCATGGTGTAATAGCGCACAAAATGCGTGATAAAGGAATAACAGGAAAAGTTGGTAGATGGATCTATAACTTCCTGACAAATAGAACACAAAGAGTAATAGTAAACAGAGTAAATTTTGAGGCAGCTATGGTAGAAAGCTCTGTTCCACAAGGCACGGTACTCACTCCCATTCTATTCCTCATCCTTATATCCGACACAGAGATGTAAGCCATAGCTCCGTGTTTTCCTTTGCGGATGACACCCAAATTGCCATGACAGTGACCTCCGTCGAAGACACCGCAAGACTCCAAGTGGACATCAACCAAATCTTCAAATAGGCCACTCAAAAAAATATGAAGTTCAATGAAGAGAAATTTCAACTACATACTCAGATATGGAAAACTTGAGGAAATTATAACTGTATCAGGGTATGCGACAAATTCTAACCATACAATAGAGCACAAAAGTAATGTGAAGGACCTGGGAGTGATAATGTCAGAGGATCTCGTCTTCAAAGACCATAATGTATCTACCACATCTGCTAGGAAAAAAATGATAGGATGGATAATGAGAACCTTCAAAATTAGGAATGCCAAGCCCATGACGATTCTCTTCAAATCACTTAGTCTCTCTAGGCTGGAATACTGCTGTACACTAACTGCCCCCTACAAGGCAGGCGAAATTGCTGACCTGGAGAGTGTACAAAGAACTTTCATGGCACACATAAGTACGATAAGACACTTAAATTACTGGGAACGGTTGAAGACCCTTGATTTGTATTCCCTGGTACACAGGCGAGGGAGATATATGATAATATACACTTGGAAAATCCTAGAGGGATTAGTACAAAACTTGCACACGAAAATCACTCCCTATGACAGCAAACGACTCTGCAAGAATTTTACCTGGAGTTTACCTGGAGAGAGTTCTGGGGGTCAACGCCTCCGCGGCCCGGTTTGTGACCATGCCTCATGGTGGATCAGAGCCCTGATCAACCAGGCTGTTACTGCTGGCTGCACGCAATCCAACGTACGAGCCACAGCCCTGCTGGTCAGGTACCGACTTTAGGTGCTTGTCCAGTGCCAGCTTGAAGACAGCCAGGGGTCTATTGGTAATCCCCGTTACTTATGCTGGGAGGCAGTTGAACAGTCTTGGGCCCCTGACACTTATTGTGTTGTCTCTTAACATGCTAGTGACACCCCTGCTTTTCATTGGGGGGGTGTTGCATCGTCTGCCGAGTCTTTTGCTTCCGTTGTGAGTGATTTTCGTGTGCAAGTTCGGTACTAGTCCCTCTAAGATTTTCCAGGTGTATATAATCATGTATCTCTCCCTCCTGCGTTCCAGTGAGTACAGGTTCAGGAACTTCAGGCGCTCCCAGTAATTGAGGTGTTTTATCTCTGTTATGCGCACCGTGAAGGTTCTCTGTACATTTTCTAGGTCAGCAATTTCACCTGCCTTGAAAGGTGCTGTTAGTGTGCAGCAACATTCCAGCCTAGATAGAACAAGTGACCTGAAGAGTGTCATCATGGGCTTGGCATCCCCAGTTTTGAAGGTTCTCATTATCCATCCTATCATTTTTCTAGCAGATGCGATTGATACAATGTTACGGTCCTTTAAGGCTGATCAGGCTCTGATCCACCAGGAGGCCTGGTCACAGACCGGGCCGCGGGGGTGTTGACCCCCGGAACTCTCTCCAGGTAAACTCCAGGTAAGGTGAGATCCTCCGACATGATCACTCCCAGGTCTTTGGCGTTGGTTTTTCGCTCTATTTTGTGGCCGGAATTTGTTTTTACTCTGATGAAGTTTTAATTTCCTCATGTTTACCATATCGGAGTAATGAAATTTCTCATCGTTGAACTTTCACCATCCACTGCTCCGCTGTTATCCGTAACCTATTACTCATCCATCTCCCTTTTGCCACCTGATGCCCTCGCTTCCTTCCTGCCCTGCAGCGCTGTATAGTCCTTGTGGCTTAGCGCTTCTTTTTGATTATAATAATAATAATCATCGTTGAACTTCATATTGTCATCTGCAAAGGAAGACTCGGTGCTGTGGCTGACATCCTTGTCTATGTCAGATATGAGGATGAGAAACAAGATGGGAGCAAGTACTGTGCCTTGTGGAACAGAGCTTTTCACCGTAGCCGCCTCATTACGTATTATTATTATTATAATTATGGGGGAGCGCTAAACCTGTAGGATTATACAGCGCATGTGGGGGGATGGGAGGCATTCAGGCTCAATTCAGGGAATTGGAGCACATATCCAATTCCCTAGATCAAGAGCCCCTCACCAGCATCAAGGAACCTCCCTTGAGGGGCGTAGTCGCCTCAGTTTACTCTGTTGACTACTACACTTTGTGTTTGTGAGAAAATTATAGATCCATCTACCACCTTTTCCTGTTATTCTTCTTCTTATGACCAGAGTCTTTGGTAAGATGGGTAAGGAAGAAGGATGGGTAAGGATAGAAATATTGGAAAAGGGTGGGAGGGGAAGAGAGGTAGGATATGAAAGGTAAGTGGCCCAACCACTTTGGTGCAATTTAAAAAGTGTATGTGAAATAATAAAATACTCTTGAAGGGGTATAATACTAACCCATCAGAGTCACGTAGATATAACAATATATAAGTACATGACTCTGAATTGGTAGTAATTATACAAGTTGCAATTGCTTTTTTTTGCGATTGCACAACTAATATTTAAACGACAATGAAGGCGATAATTGTCTGGGCAATTCGTAAAGAATTACTTGACACGTCAGCTTCTTACAAGGTGGTGTCCCGCCATAGTAAATGTAGCATAATTTTAACAGTAGAATGCTATACAAGATATCTCCCTAATTGGGGGCGATGATTTTCTTAGTATACATAGAAGGGTTCTGGTGTTACCCAATCATCTTCATCTGCAGGAAGGTTGCTCAAGATCATTGGCCGATGGTAATCGTCTTTATGGATGAAGCGACGCACCCTCTGTGGGAGAGTCATTCTTTGGGTCCTGTGAGGGGTATTGATGATATAGTCAGTGGTATTTTCAACTTGGAGGGGATGTTCTCTATCTGGCATGTAGAGTTCTTGCATTGCATAGAGTTGTTTCTTCTTCAGGGTATCAAGGCGTACATTTAAGGCAGTACATGTAATATCTTGTTGTACGTGTAAATCTGCCATTTTAACTCTCTTCTCCTGGTACCCGTAATAAAGCGGAGAGCTCTATTCTGGACCCATTGCAACTTTAGCATGTTGGTCTTTGTTGTTAACGACATTGGGACACATGGGTATTCGAGTGTTGGTCTTGTCATCATTTTATACAGATGTTTTTTGACATATGTAGGGGCTTCATTAAATCTAAAGAGACTGCTAATACCGGCTTTGGCTATGTTTATCTTTTTATTGACGTGAGATGTTGAGTGAAGCAGCCTGTCTATTTCATATTCCAAGATCTTGTTAGGATTTCTAATGGCTACAGGTGTTCCTCTGATGGAGATACCCCCCTTATCTTCGATGGTTGATGCAAAACATCCTATCGTGCTAACCAGGACTTTGTCAAGGTTGGTCGTAATTCTCCATTTCTTTTCCCAATTGGATGTTCGACGAAGTTCAATATTCATTTTTTCTATGACTCTTTCATACTTGTATTTTCCTGTTACAGGAGTTGATGAGACAGCATGGATGACATTATCTGCAAATTGCGTTATAATTGTATCATTAAACTCTGGTTGAGGAAGATCATTCACATAAATATCCATCAATTATACAACCCATGTTGCCCTGGGTTGTGTAATTGATGGATATCTAGATGGGTGGCGATCTTGCTTCTTAGGACCCTTTCAAAGATTTTTATGATATGGGATGTTAGTGCTATCGATCTGTAGTTCTTTGCTATTGCTTTACTGCCCCCTTTGTGGAGTGGGGCTATGTCTGTTGTTTTTAGTAACTGTGGGACGACCCCCGTGTCCATGCTCCCTCTCCATAGAATGGTAAAAACTCGTGATAGGGGCTTCTTGCAGTTCTTGATGAACACGGAGTTCCACGAGTCTGGCCCTGGGGTAGAGTGCATGGGCATGTCATTTATCGCCTTTTCGAAGTCATTTGGCATCAGGATAACATCAAATTCTGTGGCTCTCTCATAAAAAATTCATTTTGATTTTCGACTCTGGTTAGCGGCTTGCTAAAAACTGAGTCATATTGGGACTTGGGCAGCTTACTCATTTCCTTGCTGTCAGCTGTGTAGGACCCATCTTGTTTAAGTAGAGGCCCAATACTGGATGTTGTTCTCGACTTTGATTTGGCATAAGAATTATTATTATTATAATCAAAAAGAAGCACTAAGCCTTGGCATAAGAAAAGAAATACTTTGGGTTTCTTTTGATTTCATTTATGGTTTTTAGTTCTTCCCGCGATTCCTGACTCCTATAAGATTCCTTTAGCTTAAGTTCGATGTTTGCTATTTCTCTGACCAGTGTCTCCCTACGCATTTCAGATATATTGGCCTCTTTTAGCCGCTCAATGAAAAGTAGGGGCACCACGAGTACACTGAGACACAACACAGTAAGTGTCCGGGACCCAAGACAGTTCAACTGCCTTCTATCATACATAAGAGGGATTACCAGTAGACCCCTGGCTGTCTTCAAGAAGGCACTGGATAGGCACCTAAAGTCAGTACATGATCAGCCAGGCTGTCACTGTACTTCCTGTGTGTGTGTACTCACCCAACTATGGTTACAGGGGTCGATTCAGTGTGTGTGTGGCATACAAATGTAGAGACTATTCCAACCTGCACACTTGTATATCAAAGTATACAATATTTTTGCCACAAAGTCAAACTCCAGATAAATATGGCCGTCTGAAGCTAATTGTGATATACCATACCCTGGAGCACCAGACTTATGAAATTATTTACAAACCTTATCTCTCCAGAGCAGGATTCGAACCTGTGGGTTTGCTGTACCCGCTAGATGTAGTTTTTCGCAAATATTTAAAGTATATTTTCATGCAAATTGCGAGGGGACCTATGATAAAGTTCCTTGAATTAAGTCTAAATGTTTTCTATTTCCCCAGGTGCTGTATGACTCCTATGGGTTTAATGCTACCAGTGAATGTATTAATACTGTGTTGTCCTGTGGCTCGGTTGGCAATGCACTCGCCTCGCACACTGAATGTCCATGGTAAAATCCCTGGCATGGGTGGAACCGTTGGGCTTCTTTTCTTACACCTGCTGTCTCTGTTCATCTAGCAGTAAGTAGGTGCCTGGGTGTTAGCTGGTGTGGGTCGCATCCTTGAGGACAAGATTAAAGACCACAATGGAAATAAAACAGTCCTCGATAACGCACTGACTTGGGTTATCCTGGATGGCTAACCCTCCCCGGGGTTATCATGGTGAGCGCTAAACTCGTAGGGATTATACAGAGACCTGTGGGGGGAATAATGGAAAGCATTCAGGGAATTGCATCACAGACTCGACAGGCGGTGCAACATCCCCCTAATGAAAAGCAGGGGCACCACGAGTACGCCAAGAGAGAACAGTGTCTCGGGGGGGGGGGGGGGAGGGGCAAGACGGTTCAGCTGCCTCCCATCATACACAAGGGGGATAACCAACAGACCCCTGACTGTCTTTAAGAAGGCGCTGGACAGGCACCTAAAGTTAGTACCTGACCAGCCGGGCTGTGGCTCGTACGTCAGTTTGCATGTGGCTAACAGCCTGGTTAATCAGGCCCTGATCCTCCGTGAGGCCTGGTCATAGACTGGGCTGTGGGTGACGATTGTGCTTCTTAGAATCCTTTCAAAGATTTTTGTGTGTGACGTCAGTGCCACTTTTATGGAGCGGGGCTATGTTTTTACTGACTGTGGAATGACCCATGTCCATGCTACCTCTACATAAAATACTTAGGCATGTGAAGGGGCTTCTTGCAGTTCTTGATGAACACCAAGTTCCATGAGTCTGGACCTGGGGCAGAATGTATAAGCATGTCATTTATTGTTTTTTTAAAGTTTTGTGGTATTTGAATATTTTTTAATTAACCAAATTTTGAATCTCATAAAAAATTATTTAGATTATCTACCCTTAGTCTGATTAATGGCTCACTAAATGCTGAGTCATATTAGGCAAGTTTTCAATTTGATTTAAAATGCAAAAATTAAAATACTGGTTGTTATGAAATTTTGAATGCATCATCCGAGCGGCATTAAACCTTCAAAGCTGAGAATCAATTCAGATTTACTGCTGGGGTATTTTGGGGTATTGGCTTCTGTGCAAAATCTAGAGAATGCCTCTTCTGATTCAGCTGACATAAAGGAACCTTGAAGGGTGGTGAAGAGGTAAGAATGTAAAGTGTAACTATGTAAGAGTTGGACAAAGAACAGGTGTGTAGAACATTAATGGGTATTCACTGTCAGGCAAATCCAGAGCATAATTATGAAAATAATATACAATATCAATAAGTATATGAATAAGATATGTTTTGCCTACATGGTAGGCTTGACTGAAGCCTGCTGTGCAGGCAAAACTTTTCAACAATAAAGATGCCTAAATGTTGCACATCTTACTCGCCAACTCTGGAGTAGGTGGTGAGTGGTATTTTCTCCTGTAGGCAGAGTAAGGTTATAGCTTGGTCATAAGACACTTTCTCGAAGGAAAAGAGGGCACTGTTAAGAAAACAGGTAAATGCTTATTTGAAGGTAAAGCAGGCAGGGGAAGAGGTTGCATGTGGGGTCAATATGATCTCATTTTCCAGACAATTTTTTCCATGATTGGTCATATTCTGCCAGGCAACTGTAGCACTGTACCAGTATTCATGGTCTAGTGGCAGTACCTGCTGTCACCAGCCATTAAGTCTTCGTAGTATTCTCTCAGTCTGTTATTACGTTCTTTTCTACAAGTATTATTTTCACCTGATGACTGACAGCAGGAAAAGATACGTGATAATCGTATATAAGGTCATTAAGAAGTGATAACCATGCAAGATCATTTAGAGGCATGGTAACCACACACTGGGTTAAGTTTCTTCAGAAAGCATTGAACTACATACTGAGGATGGAAGCTCATAGTAATTGAACGTTAATTTAGTTTTACTGTATTAGTTGAGTTTTAATTGATTTGTATGTCTAGAGCAGTCTTTTGAAGTTTTAAGTGACCATATGAAGAAGACAATGGCCACATAGTATAAGTCTTAGGCTGGGGTGCCAGTACAGTGGACCCCCGCATAACGATGGCATCACATAGCGATTTTTCCGCATACCGATTACTTTTATCGCAAAATTTTTGCCGCGCATACCGATTAAAAACCCGCTTACCGATTTTCGTCCGAGACGCGTCCAATGTGCCCTCACATGTGCCGGCCGTCCCATTGTTTACCAGCCAGCCTCCGCGGTAACATCCAAGCATACACTCGGAATATTTCGTATTATTACAGTGTTTTCGGTGCTGTTTCTGGAAAATAAGTGACCATGGGCCCCAAGAAAGCTTCTAGTGCCAACCCTGTGGTAAAAAGGGTGAGAATTAGTATGGAAATTAAGAAAGATTTTGAAGGGTTTGGGGCTAACCCTGAGAAGCCTATGCCAGTTGTGGAATCCATTGTGCCTACTTCAAAGATTAAGGAAATGTGTGCACAGTGGGTTGAACTGCAAACCTTTATAGATGAAAATCACCCTGACACAGCTGTTGCAAGCCGTGCTGGTGACTATTTCAATGACAATGTTATGGCCCATTTTAGGAAAGTCTTGAAGGAACGGGAGGTACAGAGCTCTATGGACAGATTTGTTGTGCGACAGAGGTCCAGTGACTCTCAAGCTGGTCCTAGTGGCATTAAAAGAAGAAGGGAAGTAACCCCAGAAAAGGACTTGCTACCTCAAGTCCTAATGGAAGGGGATTCCCCTTCTAAACAGTAAGAAGATAATGCTCTCCCCTCCTCCCATCCCATCAATCATCACCAGATCTTCAATAAAAGTAAGTGTCATTTAATTGTGCATGCCTTTTTCAGTTTGTGTGTATTAAAATTAACATTTCATGTGGTAAAAAAAAATTTTTTTCATACTTTTGGGCGTCTTGCACGGATTAATTTTATTTCCATTATTTCTTATGGGGAAAATTCATTCGCATAACGATTATTTCGCATAACGATGAGCCCTCTTGCACGGATTAAAATCGTTAACCGGGGGTCCACTGTATAAGCTTACCCAAGTCCTGCCAATGGTGTAGATGCATTACTTGATTGTGCAAGTTTGTGGCCACTTAGATATGTTTTAACCCTTTCAGGGTCCGTCCCGTAGATCTACGGCTTTACGTTCAGGGTCCAAACCGTAGATCTACGCCATGAGCTCAGCTCACTCTGATAAACTGTGAGTGGTACATTTGGGCCTAGATATGAGAGAATACATCTATGTGGTATGTGTGCACCACATAAAACAGATCCTGCAGCACACTGTGTATAATGAGAGAAAAAAAATTAAATCATGATTTTTCGATTAAAACAGCAACTTTGCAGTGTTTTTTCGTATGTTTTTTATAGTTGTATTTGCGATTTCTTGGTCTCATTTGATAGAATGGAAGACATATTACAGAAATAGAGATGATTTTGATTGGTTTTACCACTGGAAATGGCTTGAAACTGAGCTCAAAGTAGCAGAAATGTTAAATTTTTGCCGATATTCAAGAGTAAACAAACGACCTCACACGTCTAATACAAGTCAGCTGGTGGGTCTAATATACATTCACAAATATGGTGATGATATTTATACAATTATTACAGTATTGCATAACAGTAAATCTTCTATTTTTTGGTGTGAATAAAAATTAATTGTGAATAAAAAATCAAAATGGAATTTATTTGTAAAGCCTCAAAACATAACTAATGAACAGAGGAAATGTTAGTTTAGTGCCAGGAATGCCTACATTGTTCATTCTGGACCCTATTTTGAAATTGGAATATTTTGAACTTTGTGTTAAATTGGCCAAATTACCAATTTCCGATCACTTTATTTTGTAGTTGAAACAGTTGACTTGGCGATTTCTTGTGCTCAATCGATAGAATAGAAGTAATACTAGTGAAATAGCTAAGAATTTGGTTGATTGGAATAATGTAATTGGCCTAAAATGGGAGTCAAAGTCAGCAAAATCGCCGATTCGTAAATATCGCTGACACATCAAAATTCGCGAGAGCATAATTTCGTCAATTTTCTTACTTTTTGTTTTATTACCTTCACAAAAAGATTCTCTACGATTTCATAAGAAAAAATAACAAATTTTTTTTTTGAAAATTCTTGGACACTGGTGCGTGACTCCAGATTTGCGCCTTGGACCCTGAAAGGGTTAAGGTTTCTTGGTTGTAGTGAAATCATATTTAATGTCTTGGAAGATTTCTGTTGGAGATATTTCCACGACTGAGGTGTGCTTGTGCTACGTTAGTATTGTCACATTGTTCTCGGGTGGCCTCGAGTTACTCCAGCCTTTGATGCACGGAAAATCGATGAAGTAATGTAGGTGAAGCTGGTTCCATAGTAGTGGGGGTCAGAAGTACCAGAGGTAATAGGCAGAACCCCTACTAGGTTCAGGCTACAATTATTATTATTGTAATCAAAACGAAGCGCTAAGCCACAAGGGCTATACAGCTCAGGCTATTGCCCGAAAGTGGTTCCAGGTTATGAGTTCGTACAAGGGTTGGTAGAAGTTGCCATCGCTGATTTTTTTTTTTTTTTTTTTTTTTTTTTACAGGGGGGAAGCACTAGGCCTACAGAGGACATATAGTGCCTATGGAATGAGAGGAGCCACATAACCTGAACTAAGGTCACCACTGCTGTGGGAGATAGAGAAATTGCTTACAGGTAACTTAAACCTGTGCAGGTCATACAGTAGAGGTACCATATTAATGTTTGTTGGCAATTTAAGACAACCTAACTTCTAAGTTACAGCATTATCACTGGTGATTATCCAGAGTTGCTTCCTAATGATCTGCCTGATACTTTTAATAACAGAATCCTTATTGCAAGATAATATTATGACCCAGTAAATTTAAGTGGGAAAAAATAAAAACTAAAGCAAAACTATACAAAATTTAATATTTATAAAATTTTGTAGGCACATTACCCTCTTCAACAACCTGTTCACATTATTTGTCATTTTCAAGATACATACTTTAAATACATAATATGAATAGGTATTTCTAATTAAAAGATGAATGCTTTCTTACTGAATGTTAGTATGCAAAGCTTTCATATATGAGTAAGTACAAGAGGCTACAAAAAACTAATTTAAGTCTTGGAATTCACTATTAGTTTGATAATGAAAATACTGTACTATCAAAATCTTTTAATCATAAAAAAAAAAAAAAGGCAAAATATTTAAAGAAGGTCTAAAACTCGCTAGAAAAACACTCGCCTACATAACCAGATCATCTTCTAAGCTAACAGGAATGTAACTGTCTAAGCAAGATTTATTATTCAGTAATATAAATATTGATAGCATTTACTCTCGTAACTTAACATTATTATATTTGAAAACAAGCAGTAAACCAATATGGGTCTTATAGCTCATGCCTCAATCTAAGCATTAAGCACAAGACGAACAAATTCTTCGTAGTTAACATTGCCTTGAGAGTCTTCCTGGCCAGCTAGTAACTGCTCAACTTCTTCATCAGTCAACTTTTCACCTGAAAGAAGAAAAATATCAAGTTTAAAAATCTATATAAAGAATATGACAAAACTCAAATCTCCTTTTCAATGTAGCCTTATTTGTCTAAATGTAAAAATCTACACAAGAGTTGCACAAGAAAACGCTTGATTTGCCTTACTATCCTTGTTTAGGTTCATATGAAAGATTTCCGATTTGACAAAAATGCCTTTCAGTTGGAGCTATTTTTTCCTCCAGCTGTTATGTCCACATTTACAAAAGTAAATACTTATTTATTTACTTTTCAGTATAGCATTACACTTTTATAGTACATACAGTATATTACATATTTACTATATGATACTATTTGGTATATACTGTATAATACTTTAAATACATAATATGAATAGGTATTTCTAATTAAAGGATGAATGCTTTCTTACTGAATGTTAGTATGCAAAGCTTTCATATATGAGTAAGTACAAGAGGCTACAAAAAACTAATTAAAGTCTTGGAATTCACTATTAGTTTGATAATGAAAATACTGTACGATCAAAATCTTTTAATCATAAAAAAAAAAGGCAAAATATTTAAAGAAGGTCTAAAACTCGCAAGAAAAACACTGTTCAAGGTCAACTATATAATAAAAGATTCTTTGCTATACGTATTGTCTACTTACAACCATATAATAATATATACCACTTGTTAGGGGAAAATTTGTATGTGGTGATAGTATTGTTATACCTAAAAAAAAAATATTGCTCCTAAGAGCTAAAAAGAAATATTAATTATGAAAATTTAAAAAAAAGTGTCTCATTGGCTAACAGCATACAAGAACGAACACGTAAAGAATATCAGCATTTCTTCATAAATATTGATAGAGTACTGTACTGTTAAATTCACTTCCCCATACCAAAAAAATACCAGTTAAGTTATACTAATACTACTTAACATAGATAGGAAACCTAAATTTATATTGTAGTGTATGTAAATTTCAGCAATATGTTACTAGGATACTTTTTGAAAAAAATTAAAATTTGATTATAAGAACATTTGAATAACCGTAGTTAATTACTTTTGAAAAAGAGGGGAAGAAAGCAAGGAAACAAATCAAGGGATATGAATACTCGAATAGGATACAAAAGGGTGTAGTCAATTAAGTGCAACAACCAATGAAAACTTAATCAAGTCATAGATGGTGGGGCTTGAACCCATGGCAGGCAAGTTTTAGAACTCACAGGCCAGTATGCTAGACACTCGGCCAGCTGGCTCTAACAAGATTCATCCAACTAGGTGTATTTCTGTACAAAAGTACATCTGGTTGGATAAATTTTATTACAGCCAGCTGAGTAATTAGCACACTGGCTTGGAAGTTTTTTGACTCACTTGCCATGGATTCAAGCCCCACCCATTCTGCAATTTGTTTGCAATCATGTTATGATTGTGAGTATTGATAACTTAAATTTAATTGAGAATTGTAAATGAACACTGAGAAGATATAATAATTATGGTCTAGTAGCTACAAATAGGTAATCATACTAGAATTTTAGCCAATGCATCTGAAAAAGGTATATGAACTACAAACCCAAATGAGTCATCAAATGACGAAGTTCGGCAGAAGAAATGTAGCCATTTCCATCCTTGTCAAAGTGACGAAGACCTTCAATGAAGTCATCAGCTGTGTCGACTGGACGCTGGCGTGAGATGGTCTGCATAATAGGCAGAAACACTTCAAAGCTGATTCTCTCGTCTAAAAAAAAACAAAAATGAAAAATACATACATATGTATGAGCTTGAAATTTAATAAATCATTGTAATAATTTAGAGTGGAGGGAACAGATCTGGAGTAGACAATGCCAAACCACTGCTCAAAGTGACATGACCCTGAAGGCTACAAGGTATTCTCAAGCTAGAAACTTCAAAACACTGGAAAGCTCAACAGGTCCCTAATTATGACCCAACTTTATTTAATCACAAAAAACTTGCTAACACAACCAATGCCAGAATTTAGCTACAGTCTTAAATGCAATGCCTATAAGCCAGAAAAAACCTCAAGGGAAGTTCCTTGATGCTGGTGAGGGGCTCTTGATCTAGGGAATTGGATCTGTGCTCCAGTTCCCTGAATTAAGCCTGAATTCCTTCCATTCCCCCCCCCACAGGTGCTGTATAATTCTATGGGTTTAGCGCTTCTCCATTATTATAATAATAATAATCTGCTCTACTCACCTGAAATATTACAACTGTTTTATTTTTCTGGATCATACATAATACATTTGGATCAAGAACTTGACACTGGTTGTGTAGGCCTCTAAAAAATTTAAGTTGGGTCACAGTTACAGACTTCAGTATATACTAAAAAATAACTAGTTTGAGAACGTCACTAAAGCAGTAGGTTGGTATTCTGCTTTACTCCAAGTTCGATTCCTGTACTCCCCTGAAATTTTTTCTTAACACACCAACTGTCTTCCACTGAAGCAGGGTGACCCAAGAACACCACACTTTCACCATCATTCATTCAATCACTTTCTTTTCAGAAGCATGCTGATGTCAATTCAGATGATCCTCCAAACTACAGCATTCCCACCCCTCTTTCAGGATGAAAGGCACTGTACTTTCCCCACCTCCAGGACTCGAGTTCAGTTAACTGGTTTCCCTGAATCCCATCGTAAATGTTACCTTGCTCACACACTGACAGCACATTAAATCATAAAATCCACTTGCCTCCACTCCTAACACTCACAAAAGCCTGTTGGATGTACAAGCCTCTTGCATACTAAACCCCCTTTACCCCCTCCGTCTAACTTTTCCTAGAATGACCCCTACCCACTATCCCTCCACTCCAGCTTCATACACCCTCCAAACCACCTCAATAACTACTACTCAGCCCTCTGAATAATACTTATGGTAACTTCACCTATTCCCCAAACTATGAATTCTCTGCACAATTTTCACACCACACATTTCCCTCTGACATATCACCACTGCCTCCTCACTGCAATGTTTAAAACCTAGGCTTTACAACCACATGTGATGTATAACCCTGGTAGTTTATTGATTAATTTTGATAATTCACAACCACATAAGTGTGCTGGTAACACTATACGTACTCTAGCACATTCTCCTTTTTGCCTCCATGGATACTACTATAATCATAAGTGCTAAACTCACAAGGGCCATACAACACTGCCCTCCATGGATAAGGTTCATCTCCACATATACTTCAATGCACCACCTAACTTTTTTCCCCCGCATCAATTCTATGGTTCACTTCATCTTTCATAGACTGCCACCAAGTTCATTCCCAAATATCCTAACACACTTACTTCCACCTTCCAGCCTGATGTTCAGTCTTTCATTACCTAAATTTTTTGTTACTCTCATCACTCTGCTGTCACTTTTAAATTCTTTCTTTTGCATACCCTCTCAAGTTTATCTACCAACCTTTGTAACTTGTCAAAATCTCCCAAAAAGAACCCTGTCATTGGCAGAAAAGCTACTGTGCTGCTCTCACTTTGTATTATTCATTTTTTTAATGGCATACCTCTCCCCAACATCCTAGTGTTTACTATTTCTACAACCCCATCTATACATATGTTAAACAACTATTGTGACATCACACATCCCCATCTAAGGCCTACTTTAATTGAATTATTATAATCAGGGGAAGCGCTAAACCCATAGGATTATGCAGCGCCTATGGGGGGGGGATGTGGAAGGCATTCAGGTTTAATTCAGGGAACTGGAGCACAGATCCAATTCCCTACATCAAGAGCCCCTCACCAACGTCAAGGAACCTTCCTTGAGGGGTACTTTAATGGAAAATCTACCTCTCTCCTACATACCCTAACCTGAGCCTATCTTTCACAAACACTTAACTACTTTAAATAACTTACCACCTATTCCATACACTTGTAACATCTGCCACATTGCTTCCCTATCCCCCTATCATATCCCTTTCCTAAATCCTTTCCGAAATCATAACATTCACAATCATTTCTTTATCATTAGTACTCCATCCAGTTTCTTTTACACAAATCAGTACGCTGTTAGGTGTAGGTTGGTAGACAGCAACTGCCCAGGGAGGTACTACCGTCCTGCCAAGCGAGTGTAAAACGGAAACCTGTAATTGTTTTACATGATGGTAGGATTACTGGTGTCTTTTTTCTGTCTCATAAACATGCAAGATTTCAGGTACATCTTGCTACTTCTACTTACACATAGGTCACACTACATGTATATGTACAAGCATATGCTGCATAAGTGTCTCAATCTTCAAGCATATATATACACACCCCTCTGGGTTTTCTTCTGTTTTCTTTCTAGTCCTTGTTCTTGTTTATTTCCTATCTCCATGGGGAAGTGGAACAGAATTTTTCCTCCGTAAGCCATGCGTGTTGTAGGAGGCGACTAAAATGCCGGGAGTAAGGGTCTAGTAACCCCTTCTCCTGTATAAATTACTAAATTTAAAGAGAGAAACTTTCGTTTTTCTTTTTGGGCCACCCTGCCTTGGTGGGATACGGCCGGTTTGTTGAAAAAAAAAAAATCAGTACGCTATAGGATAACAGATAACTATATGTAATAGCTTAGCAAATAAATTCTGGTATTTGGTACATAGTTTTCAACTATTCAACTAGTATTCTGTTTTTGAAATGTATGGAAGAGGGTAAGGTACCTAGGGATTGGCAGAGAGCATGCATAGTTCCTTTGTATAAAGGCAAAGGGGATAAAAGAGAGTGCAAAAATTATAGGGGGATAAGTCTGTTGAGTGTACCTGGTAAAGTGTATGGTAGAGTTATAATTGAAAGAATTAAGAGTAAGACGGAGAATAGGATAGCAGATGAACAAGGAGGCTTTAGGAAAGGTAGGGGGTGTGTGGACCAGGTGTTTACAGTGAAACATATAAGTGAACAGTATTTAGATAAGGCTAAAGAGGTCTTTGTGGCATTTATGGATTTGGAAAAGGCATATGACAGGGTGGATAGGGGGGCAATGTGGCAGATGTTGCAAGTGTATGGTGTAGGAGGTAGGTTACTGAAAGCAGTGAAGAGTTTTTACGAGGATAGTGAGGCTCAAGTTAGAGTATGTAGGAAAGAAGGAAATTTTTTCCCAGTAAAGGTAGGCCTTAGACAAGGATGTGTGATGTCACCGTGGTTGTTTAATATATTTATAGATGGGGTTGTAAGAGAAGTAAATGCGAGGGTCTTGGCAAGAGGCGTGGAGTTAAAAGATAAAGAATCACACACAAAGTGGGAGTTGTCACAGCTGCTCTTTGCTGATGACACTGTGCTCTTGGGAGATTCTGAAGAGAAGTTGCAGAGATTGGTGGATGAATTTGGTAGGGTGTGCAAAAGAAGAAAATTAAAGGTGAATACAGGAAAGAGTAAGGTTATGAGGATAACAAAAAGATTAGGTGATGAAAGATTGAATATCAGATTGGAGGGAGAGAGTATGGAGGAGGTGAATGTATTCAGATATTTGGGAGTGGACGTGTCAGCGGATGGGTCTATGAAAGATGAGGTGAATCATAGAATTGATGAGGGAAAAAGAGTGAGTGGTGCACTTAGGAGTCTGTGGAGACAAAGAACTTTGTCCTTGGAGGCAAAGAGGGGAATGTATGAGAGTATAGTTTTACCAACGCTCTTATATGGGTGTGAAGCGTGGGTGATGAATGTTGCAGCGAGGAGAAGGCTGGAGGCAGTGGAGATGTCATGTCTGAGGGCAATGTGTGGTGTGAATATAATGCAGAGAATTCGTAGTTTGGAAGTTAGGAGGAGGTGCGGGATTACCAAAACTGTTGTCCAGAGGGCTGAGGAAGGGTTGTTGAGGTGGTTCGGACATGTAGAGAGAATGGAGCGAAACAGAATGACTTCAAGAGTGTATCAGTCTGTAGTGGAAGGAAGGCGGGGTAGGGGTCGGCCTAGGAAGGGTTGGAGGGAGGGGGTAAAGGAGGTTTTGTGTGCGAGGGGCTTGGACTTCCAGCAGGCATGCGTGAGCGTGTTTGATAGGAGTGAATGGAGACAAATGGTTTTTAATACTTGACGTGCTGTTGGAGTGTGAGCAAAGTAACATTTATGAAGGGATTCAGGGAAACCGGCAGGCCGGACTTGAGTCCTGGAGATGGGAAGTACAGTGCCTGCACTCTGAAGGAGGGGTGTTAATGTTGCAGTTTAAAAACTGTAGTTTAAAGCACCCTTCTGGCAAGACCTTGATGGAGTGAATGTTGGTGAAAGTTTTTCTTTTTCGGGCCACCCTGCCTTGGTGGGAATCGGCCGGTGTGATAAAAAAAAAAAAAAAAAAAAAAAAAAAAAAAAAATAATTTTTTGTTAAATAAAAATTAGGATTGCTAGTCCTATAATAATTGTAGATCACCTCCATCCAGGAGGTTAAGTTAAATAATGGCAATAATTAACCAGCACTACTACACTAATATAAAAATTTCTCACCTGGTCGATGTTGATGAGAAAGTTTCTTTACATCTGATTCTGTGGGATTCTGGCCAAGTGCTCTCAATACCTCTCCAATTTGTGATACCTGGATTTTGCCATCACCCTTTTGATCAAAGATGGAGAAAGCTTCCTGGAATTCTGCAAAATGTGGTAATTAGAAAATGCATTGCCGGTAGTAATTAAGTACACGTTGGCCATCACTAATCCGGCATCATCGGGACCTGTAGGGTGCCAGATTACAGAATGGTTAGGGTAGAATACTTAACCCAACGGCAATATTTATGCACTGGCGATTTCACGCACTTTACACCCTATTTTTGGCCCATTTCATTGTTCCAGTCTACCAAACTCGGCTATTTTGCTAGTATTCCTTCTATTTTGTCGACTGAGTACAAGAAACCACCCATTCACCTATATCAACTACCCAATAGTGGTCAGAAATCAGTAATTTGGCCAATTTCACACAAATTTCAAAAGATGCCAATTTCAAAATAGGGTCCAGAATAAACAAGTGCAGACATTCCTAGCACTAAAATAACATTTTCTCTGCTCATTAGTCATGTCTCCAGGCCCTTCTTATATTATGCTTACTTTCCATTTTGAATTTTTATTCACACAAAAAAAATAGATTTACTGTTATGCATACTGCATTATTGTAATAATTGTATAAATAATGTCAATCCATTTGTGACTGTATTAGACTGGCCAGTTGGACACACAATGGACAGTAACGTCTTGAAAATCGGCAAAAATTTAATATTTCTGCTACTTTGAGCTCAAATTTAAGGTATGTACTTTCCAGCATGAAACCAATCAAAATTATATCTATTTATGTAATATATTTTCTATTCTATTGAGAGAGAGAGAAAAAAAAAGAATAAAACCATACAAAAATACACCACAAAGCCGGGTTTACACCATAAATACAAATGCAGTTCTTTTCTCATTATGCACTGCATGCTGCAGGATTTTTTTTATATAGTGCACACTTACCACAGACCTATTCTCGCATATATAGGCCCAAATTTACCAGTCACAGCTTATCTGAGTGAGCTAAGCTCATGGTGACCAACAGTGGCTTCAAAGTCACTTTATCTTTTATGGACAATGTATGGTGCATGTGCTTTACATAATAAGAAGCATTTCTTTTATTCATTAGAACCATGGCTAGGGCTAGAAGTGAGAAAGTTATAACAATAAACGGAGAAAAAGAAATTGGAATGACTCTTGCAGCAAGTAGCGCCACCAAACAGTAGCAGCAAGTTGGTGTGGCGACCCCGGAAATTTGAAAATAAGCTAGCCGAAATTAGTGCCAGATTACTGATGGAACCAAATTGCTGATTGCCAGATTAGTGATGGCCAACCTGTATCACACACTACAAAGGTGGAATAGCTTCTGTAATTATCATATGACTTAAAAACACATAAACCAAGAGCAATTTCTATTTATTCTCCCCTTTCACCTCAGCTGTAGTACATGTGTGGGGTTCCACAAGAATAAGTGTTACCCCATTATTGTAATTTCATAATCTCAAATGTAACCTTGCAAAGAAATTAACTGTTTCTTTGTTAAGACCCCTACCATTCCAAAAGCAAACCCAATAATCCATCAAAATAATGGAGGGACTTGGATTGCTTTTAGTATGCTATAGACTGGCTCTTTCTGGACATTTATTTACTTATGACTTACCATATCTTCCATTTTTTTTATACATACATGAAAGTGTCTACTCTATTTCTACTTGCAAACAACCGAGAACACCCTCTCCCAAGTTCAGAACTACAATGCTTCACATCTCAACTTCTCACTTACCTTGGGAAGGAGTTAGGGCTCTCTGGTTACTTGAGGATTACAATGAGTTCACTTATTGGCTAGAGGCAATTGTCAACAATTTCATGTATCTTAATCAGGCTCTGGAACCTTTCAGAAACCCCCCTACCCCACTACTTTTCCCAACTTTTTTAAAGTGCTTGGAATTTCACTATTTTCTTCAATGTGGTTATTGTGATATCACCTATTTAAGGCGATCTTATTCTAATACAGTCAAACCCTGGTTTTCGTATGCTCTAGTTTTTGTACGATTCAGATTTCGGCTACTTTTTTGTCGAAAATTTGTCCCAGTTTTTGTACATCCGCTTGGTTTTCGTATAGTTGAAAATGGTCCATACCAAACTTGTCCGCCTGCCCACGTGACTCAGTCACTCATTTCCTGGAATCTAGCACCCACACAAAGCATCCCATGCGTTTGTAACTCGGTCTACTTTGTTTCTCGTTGTGAGCATCACCCCGAGCATTCATCTGAAACATTTCGTAATCCATTCTTTTTCGTCCTTGTTTATTGAGTGTAACTGCTAAATAAGCCACCATGGGGCCAAAGAATGTTCTGAGTGCCAGCCCTTTGATAAAGGCGGTGAGAAACACAATAGAATTCAAGAAAATCATAGCAATGTATGGTACAAGAGTGGTGTATGCGTGGTTGATCTCGCCAGGATGTATGCGAAGTCCACATCAATGATCAGTTTCATCCTGGTGAAGAAAAAATAAATCAAGGAAGCTGATGTTGTGAAAGGGGTAAATGTGCTAACAAAACAGATTAAGGACATGTGTGCAAAGTGGAATGAGTTGCAAAGTTTTGTGGAGAAATATTACCCTAACAAAGCTGTTGTAAGCCGTTTCTGCAACATGTTTAATGACAATGCCTTGTCCCATTTTTAGGCAAAGCTTAGAGATGCCAGGAACAAACCTCTCTGGACATTTTTTTTTGCGCAACAGGGGTCCAGTGGCTCTCAAGCTGGTTATAGTACCAGTAAAAGACAAAGAAGTGAATTAGCCCTGGATAGGGCCTTGATACCTGAATTCCTTATGGATGGGGAGTCCCCTTCCAAACAATAACCTCTCCCCTCCTTGCCGTCTTCCATATGCCAACAAGAGTCTTCAGTAAAGGTAAAAATGATGTTAAATGTTCATTTACCCATTTCATTAGTCATTTGTATTTATTTCTTGTTGTTTTCTGTATGTAAAACTACAGTCCCATCCCTTTATCTGAAATTCTGAAATTTGAAAAGTTCCAAAAACTGAAGTTTTTTCATGGAGTGTAGAGCGTCAGTTATCTCTACATAGCTCCAACGTCGCCAGTTGTGTCATAAGAACATAAGAAAGGAGGAACACTGCAGCAGGCCAGTTGGCCCATACTAGGCAGGTCCTTCGCAATCCATCCCACTAACATAATACACAAATAACCCACACATAGAAGAGAGGAGCTTACGATGACGTTTCGGTCCGACTTGGACCATTTACAAAGTCGCATTCAATTTTCAATGCTACCCAAGCAATAAGCTTTGATAATTCTATTTACTCATGAGCAAGTCCCACTCACATTCAACCCCTCTCACTCATAAGAACACAGAGGAGGAACACAGCAATAGGCTTGTTGGCCAAGGCAGGTCCTTCACAAATCTGACCTACTAACAGAATAAACTCTACCCAAGCAATAAGCTCTTGACAATTCTATTGCTTGAGTAGAGTTCATTCTGTTAGTGAGTTTGATTTGCAAAGGCCTGCCTAGTATGGGCCAACAGGCCTATTGCAGTGTTCCTCCTTTATTATGTTCTTATGATTGATTGAGAGGGGTTGCATGTGAGTGGGACTTGCACATGAGTAAATAGAATTATCAAAGCTTATTGCTTGGGTAGCATTGAAAATTGAGTTGGGCAAATATTCTGTTGAAGACTGAGATACTTATGCAACATATGGGAATCTTTACTGAGGAAACGTTTTGCCACAGTGGCTTCATCAGTACAATACAAAGCAGAAAGGTGTAAGAAGAGGAGTTAGAGGCAATCAGTCCCTCAGCCTGGAGTCAATGTGTTCAGTCCATCAACCTACAAGAGCTGGGTATGACTGATGTTGTGGGTACAGAACAACATAGGAAAGGAGGAACACTGCAACAGGCCTGATGGCCTAGACCCCACCTTCATTCTGGAATTCGAAACACTGCTGGCCCCAAGGGTTTCGGATAAAGGGATGGGGACTGTATAGTTATTCTCTATAAAATGCATTTTTTGTTAACATTTTTGGGTGTCTGGAACGGATTAATAGGATTTACATTGTTTCTAATGGGAAATATTATTTCAGTTTTCATCCATTTCAAATTTCGACCAACCTTCTAGAACGGATTAACCCTTTGAGGGTCGACAGGCCCTCTCCGAAACTCGTTCTCAGGGTCGGCCAAATTTAAAAAAAAAAAAAATTATTTTCTCTTATGAAAAGATAGAGAATCTTTTCCCGATCATAAAGACACCAAAAGTTTGAAATTTGATAGAAAACTTACGGAATTATGCTCTCGCAAAGTTAGCGGTCTCGGCGATGTTTACGCATCGGCGATTTTGCCCACTTTGAGCCCCATTTTCGGCCAATTTCACTGTACTAGTCGACAAAAAACATGAATATTTCGCTAGAACTCCATTTTTTCTATCGAATGGGTGCAAGAAACCACTCATTTATGAAATTCAACTATCCAGTACAGTGGTCAGAATTTAGCAATTTTGCCAATTTCACACAAATTTCAAAAGATGCCAATTTCCGAATAGGGTCCAGAATAAACAAGAAAGACATTCCTGGCACTAAAATGACATTTCCTCTGGTCATTAGTCACGTCTCAAGGCCCCTCTTATATTCTTTTGCTTTCCACTTTGAATTTTTATTCTCACAAAAAATAGAAGATTTACTGTTATGCAGACTACTGCATTAGTGTAAGAAATGGTATAAATATTATTGGTGCACTTGTGAAAGAATATTAGACTCACCAGTTGACGTGTATTGCACGCTTGGCACGATTTGTTTACTTTTGAAGTTTGGTAAAAATCGAACATTTCTGCTACTTTGAGCTCAATTTCAAGGCACTTTTCTTTGTAAAACCAGTGAAAATCATCTCGATTTCTGTAATATGTCTTCCATTTTATAAAATGAGACCAAGAAAACTAGAATACAACAATAAATACCATACGAAAATACACTGCAAAGTCGCTGATTTATTCAAAAAAAATGGTAAAAGTTTTTTTTTTCTCATTATGCACTGTGTGCTGCAGGATTTTTTTTAGACTGTGCACATTGACCACATAGACCCATTCTTTCATATGAAGGCCTACCAGCTTTCTCCCACTAGATTTGAGGCCGCTAGAATTTATGAGTACTAGTACGTCAAAAACCCCTACGCGTAAGACGTACTAGTACGACGAAAACCCTCAAAGGGTTAATCACAAAAACCGAGGTTCCACTGTACATACCTAATGTACGCATCTTTGTAAATAAATTCGATATTTTAGTTTTTAGAACCGATTTACATCCATGTGCCAGTTATGGAGATGAATAAGCCTCAGTTTAAGATTTGGGATGACTGAGAAACACATTTTACATAACTATAGTCCAATATTTCAATAATTATTTGGCCAATACAATATTATCTATTACAGGATATTTACTGTGAATTATGACAATATATAATTACAGTATCCTGATTTATAATCTAGAGTTTGAATTAATAAAATTGTAGGGATTTGTTTCCTATTCAGTTTACTAGTTTTATTTACTGAAAAAAGGTAGCAAGTTTCTCCAATAATGGTACTGTACTGTATACAGTAACTTTACAGTGTGCTTAATTGTTCCAATGAGAAGAACAGATGTGTAGCTAGTAACTATGCAGAACTATAACTCGTCAAACAAAGGCTTTCAATGCTGAATCACCATGGTGAATACAAAGGAAAGTACCAAACATACTGAATGCCAAAACAAACCGATTATCAAACTTAGTTTCATCCGCAGCATGTTAAAGAAAGTTCCAATAATTTTATAGCATTATGTGCCTGAAACAAATAGGCAGCCTGAGGTAGTTGTTGGTCCAAGACAGCCAACATGCATGGTGAGGGGAAGATTAGATTTGTTTAGGCAGTGCTATTTCCTCTGTATTGTACTGTAACACTGCAAAATTAGATTAAACAAGTTACTGCTATTTCCTTAATTGTGTACTGTGATAATTGTGACAGGCATTCTCAGCTAATTTACATTGTCCATGCTGGCCATCTTGAATTAACAAAGCCTGGCTGGTTAGTTAAAGCCTGGTTACTAAAAGCCCTAAAAATCACTTTTCAGATACAAAACAATGCTTTACACTTTAAAAAAATTAATGACTAAACTGTTGTAAATGGAACAGACTACATTTTGGAAATTAATCACCCTACTCTCAGGTGACTTCAATATAAATCTCCTGCAAGACCAGGACGCACACGTTACTGAATTCACAAACACAATGAGTAACTGTATGTTGCTACCAACAGTAACAAAACCTACAAGAGTTACAGAGACTAGTGTTTCCCTACTTGACCACATCTGGACCAACACCATATCCCCTTTAAAATCAGGCATAATTACAGATAATACCACAGACCACTACCCGACTTTCCTCATAACAACTCTTGGTAAATTACCCCAAGACACTACTAAAGTCACCTTCAGACTTCACAATGAGGCAGCCATTAATAACTTCACAACAGCAGTAGCAAACATTGACTGGCACACTGAGCTAGAAATCTATACAGATATTGACGAATGTATTAATAATTTTCTAAAAAAGACCCAATACCTCTATAACAAGCACTGCCCTAAAAAAACTAAACAGATGACAGCTAAGAGACTGAACAGTCCCTGGCTAACACCCAGCATTCTCAAATCCATAAATACAAAACACCAATATGAAAAACAGTACAGAATGGGTCACATAACCAGAGACCAAACAAAACGTTACTCGTCAATCCTAACCAGCCTGATAAGAAGGGCAAAAAAATTGTATTATGAGAACAGATTATCCAACTTACGAGGTGATATAAAAAAGACCTGGAAAACCCTATCAGAAATTCTAGGAACAAAAAAGATATCACGAAATAGCGAAATAAAATTAGCAAAATCAGATGAACCCCAACTCCCACCAACAGAAACAGCAAACAGACTCAATGATTTCTTCTCCACTATAGGACAAAACCTTGCCAATAAAATCCCAAGCTCAGATACCCCACCAAATGACTACCTCACCGGCAACTACCCGAACACACTGTTCCCAGCTCCGACTAACCCATACGAAGTCTCCCTTATTATCAACACACTAAAAAACAAGGCAGGAGATTTAAATACCTTACCACCCTTTATATACAATAAAGTGTCACAAGTGCTATCACCAATCATTGCAACACTCTTTAACAAATCCATTGAATCCTCCACCTTCCCTACAGTACTCAAAATAGCAAGGGTCACCCCGATCCACAAAGGAGGAGACCAAACACAGTTGAATAACTATAGGCCAATATCCAACTTACACCCTCTCTCAAAAATCTTCGAAAAATTAATTCATAAAGGAATCTACTCCTACCTTATCTCCCAAAACATACTCAACCCCTGCCAATTTGGATTCAGGCCTAATAAAAATACTAATGATGCTATTATACACATGCTAGAACATATATACACTGCAATAGAGAAAAAAGAAGTCCCACTGGGGATCTTCATTGACTTACGTAAAGCTTTTGATACAGTTGACCATGACTTGCTCCACGTAAAATTGTCACACTATGGTATAAGAGGGCACTCCCTCAACTACCTCAAGTCATACCTCAGCAACAGAAGCCAATATGTGTATGCAAATGGGGCAAACTCCTCTGCACAACCAATTACAGTTGGTGTCCCACAGGGAAGTGTCCTTGGCCCTCTTCTCTTTCTCCTATACATAAATGACCTACCAAATGCTTCGCAATTACTCAAACCCACACTATTTGCAGATGACACTACATACGTCTTCTCCCACCCGAGCCCAGTCACGCTAGCCAATACTGTAAATACCGAATTACAGAAAATATCTACCTGGATGAGAACTAACAAACTTACACTAAACATTGACAAAACCTACTTCATTCAGTTTGGTAACAGAGCTACAGATGTCCCTCTTAACATAATGATAAACGGATCACCTATCACAAAGCTAACAGAGGGAAAATTCTTAGGAATCCACCTTGATAATAGACTCAAATTTCATACACATATACAACAAATTTCTAAGAAAATTTCCAAGACTGTAGGCATACTATCGAAGATACGGTACTATGCTCCACAGTCAGCCCTCCTGGCCCTATATCACTCTCTTATTTACCCCTATCTCACCTATGGAATTTGTGCATGGGGCTCAACAACAAGTAACCATCTCAGACCACTAATTACCCAACAAAAGGCTGCAGTTAGAATGATAAATTCTCACTATAGGCAGCACACTCCACCAATATTCAATACACTAAACCTCCTCACCATACAAAACATCCATAATTACTACTGCACCTATTACATACATAGAACACTTAACTCTGATATTAACCCTCCCCTCAAACATCTCCTTGCCAACCTCAACAGAACACATGACCATAACACAAGGCACAGATCACTCTTTGATGTTCCTCGTGTCCATCTCACACTATGTAAAAACTCAATGCACATAAAAGGCCCTAAAATCTGGAATTCATTACCTGTAAATATAAAAGAAACACTACCTGTTTATAAATTCAAGTCTCTTCTCAAAGATCACTTACTCACCCAAAACCAAATAAATACTGAATAACTGAACCTTATAAATTGTATATCTTAAATGTTTCTCACAATTATATCACATAAATGTTAAACCTAAAACCCAATCTAACTTTATTATTTTTTAAATACACTACCTAACAGAATACTCCATTCTACTGAATGTACAACAATGCATACAACCATATGACCTGTCTTTGTAATACTCACTTGTGCTTTATAGTAACCTGTTTACATTAATGTTTTATCACTGATTTCATCATTGCTTAGTTAATCTTAAGTTAATTTTAAGCCAGCCCATAATGCTATGCATAGTATAAGTGGCTTTGGCATACTGCTCTTACCTGTATTTGTTGTACCTCTGTATGTGTGCTCAAATTTTTAAATAAATAAAAAAAAAAAAAAAAAAAAAAAAACACAGGACTTATGATTACCCAAATGCAGTGCAAATACTTTAATACATAATCATTACAATTACAAGAATTTATGAAAACCATAACCTCAATACAATTACAATACAAGGAATTACATACAAAATTTATTCTAATATAATGTATTGTACTGCACTTGCATAAAAATTTCCAAGATTTTAAGAAGTTGGAACGTCTTTATTAAATAAATGTAAAAATAAAATTTGCTGAACGTCTTTGGCCTGGAGGGTATGTGGTGCCACATACCCTCCAGCTCATGAGACTAGGGTTGCACATTATTCTCACCTGACTACACCAGTGACCAACACAATGCAGCTACATTTGCAAAAGAGGTTTCTAGACACTAATACAGAGACCAAATGGCTAATGCTCATTCAGTGTTATTTGTAACTGTCTAGCAGACTAGCATGACACGTGTTTATTAAGACTACTAAGATGTTTGCATGGAAGGGAAACTTCATTTAATCTAATGAGACATCAAAAATAGTTTGCAAACAAAAAATTACAGCAAATGAGGTAGTAAGAGATGATTGCCATAATCTAACTATTCACCATAACATTTTTTGTTAAATAAAAATTAGGATTGCTAGTCCTATAATAATTGTAGATCACCTCCATCCAGGAGGTTAAGTTAAATAATGGCAGACAAGGATGTGTGATGTCACAGTGGTTGTTTAATATATTTATAGATGGGGTTGTAAGAGAAGTAAATGCGAGGGTCTTGGCAAGAGGCGTGGAGTTAAAAGATAAAGAATCACACACAAAGTTGGGAGATTCTGAAGAGAAGTTGCAGAGATTGGTGGATGAATTTGGTAGGGTGTGCAGGAGGGAGAGAGTATGGAGGAGGTGAATGTATTCATATTTGGGAGTGGACGTGTCAGCGGATGGGTCTATGAAAGATGAGGTGAATCTAGAATTGACACTTAGGAGTCTGTGGAGACAAAGAACTTTGTCAGTATAGTTTTACTCTTATATGGGTGTGAAGCGTGGGTGATGAATGTTGCAAAGTGCTCTCAATACCTCTCCAATTTGTGATACCTGGATTTTGCCATCACCCTTTTGATCAAAGATGGAGAAAGCTTCCTGGAATTCTGCAAAATGTGGTAATTAGAAAATGCATTGCCGGTAGTAATTAAGTACACGTTGGCCATCACTAATCCGGCATCATCGGGACCTGTAGGGTGCCAGATTACAGAATGGTTAGGGTAGAATACTTAACCCAACGGCAATATTTATGCACTGGCGATTTCACGCACTTTACACCCTATTTTTGGCCCATTTCATTGTTCCAGTCTACCAAACTCGGCTATTTTGCTAGTATTCCTTCTATTTTGTCGACTGAGTACAAGAAACCACCCATTCACCTATATCAACTACCCAATAGTGGTCAGAAATCAGTAATTTGGCCAATTTCACACAAATTTCAAAAGATGCCAATTTCAAAATAGGGTCCAGAATAAACAAGTGCAGACATTCCTAGCACTAAAATAACATTTTCTCTGCTCATTAGTCATGTCTCCAGGCCCTTCTTATATTATGCTTACTTTCCATTTTGAATTTTTATTCACACAAAAAAAATAGATTTACTGTTATGCATACTGCATTATTGTAATAATTGTATAAATAATGTCAATCCATTTGTGACTGTATTAGACTGGCCAGTTGGACACACAATGGACAGTAACGTCTTGAAAATCGGCAAAAATTTAATATTTCTGCTACTTTGAGCTCAAATTTAAGGTATGTACTTTCCAGCATGAAACCAATCAAAATTATATCTATTTATGTAATATATTTTCTATTCTATTGAGAGAGAGAGAAAAAAAAAGAATAAAACCATACAAAAATACACCACAAAGCCGGGTTTACACCATAAATACAAATGCAGTTCTTTTCTCATTATGCACTGCATGCTGCAGGATTTTTTTTATATAGTGCACACTTACCACAGACCTATTCTCGCATATATAGGCCCAAATTTACCAGTCACAGCTTATCTGAGTGAGCTAAGCTCATGGTGACCAACAGTGGCTTCAAAGTCACTTTATCTTTTATGGACAATGTATGGTGCATGTGCTTTACATAATAAGAAGCATTTCTTTTATTCATTAGAACCATGGCTAGGGCTAGAAGTGAGAAAGTTATAACAATAAACGGAGAAAAAGAAATTGGAATGACTCTTGCAGCAAGTAGCGCCACCAAACAGTAGCAGCAAGTTGGTGTGGCGACCCCGGAAATTTGAAAATAAGCTAGCCGAAATTAGTGCCAGATTACTGATGGAACCAAATTGCTGATTGCCAGATTAGTGATGGCCAACCTGTATCACACACTACAAAGGTGGAATAGCTTCTGTAATTATCATATGACTTAAAAACACATAAACCAAGAGCAATTTCTATTTATTCTCCCCTTTCACCTCAGCTGTAGTACATGTGTGGGGTTCCACAAGAATAAGTGTTACCCCATTATTGTAATTTCATAATCTCAAATGTAACCTTGCAAAGAAATTAACTGTTTCTTTGTTAAGACCCCTACCATTCCAAAAGCAAACCCAATAATCCATCAAAATAATGGAGGGACTTGGATTGCTTTTAGTATGCTATAGACTGGCTCTTTCTGGACATTTATTTACTTATGACTTACCATATCTTCCATTTTTTTTATACATACATGAAAGTGTCTACTCTATTTCTACTTGCAAACAACCGAGAACACCCTCTCCCAAGTTCAGAACTACAATGCTTCACATCTCAACTTCTCACTTACCTTGGGAAGGAGTTAGGGCTCTCTGGTTACTTGAGGATTACAATGAGTTCACTTATTGGCTAGAGGCAATTGTCAACAATTTCATGTATCTTAATCAGGCTCTGGAACCTTTCAGAAACCCCCCTACCCCACTACTTTTCCCAACTTTTTTAAAGTGCTTGGAATTTCACTATTTTCTTCAATGTGGTTATTGTGATATCACCTATTTAAGGCGATCTTATTCTAATACAGTCAAACCCTGGTTTTCGTATGCTCTAGTTTTTGTACGATTCAGATTTCGGCTACTTTTTTGTCGAAAATTTGTCCCAGTTTTTGTACATCCGCTTGGTTTTCGTATAGTTGAAAATGGTCCATACCAAACTTGTCCGCCTGCCCACGTGACTCAGTCACTCATTTCCTGGAATCTAGCACCCACACAAAGCATCCCATGCGTTTGTAACTCGGTCTACTTTGTTTCTCGTTGTGAGCATCACCCCGAGCATTCATCTGAAACATTTCGTAATCCATTCTTTTTCGTCCTTGTTTATTGAGTGTAACTGCTAAATAAGCCACCATGGGGCCAAAGAATGTTCTGAGTGCCAGCCCTTTGATAAAGGCGGTGAGAAACACAATAGAATTCAAGAAAATCATAGCAATGTATGGTACAAGAGTGGTGTATGCGTGGTTGATCTCGCCAGGATGTATGCGAAGTCCACATCAATGATCAGTTTCATCCTGGTGAAGAAAAAATAAATCAAGGAAGCTGATGTTGTGAAAGGGGTAAATGTGCTAACAAAACAGATTAAGGACATGTGTGCAAAGTGGAATGAGTTGCAAAGTTTTGTGGAGAAATATTACCCTAACAAAGCTGTTGTAAGCCGTTTCTGCAACATGTTTAATGACAATGCCTTGTCCCATTTTTAGGCAAAGCTTAGAGATGCCAGGAACAAACCTCTCTGGACATTTTTTTTTGCGCAACAGGGGTCCAGTGGCTCTCAAGCTGGTTATAGTACCAGTAAAAGACAAAGAAGTGAATTAGCCCTGGATAGGGCCTTGATACCTGAATTCCTTATGGATGGGGAGTCCCCTTCCAAACAATAACCTCTCCCCTCCTTGCCGTCTTCCATATGCCAACAAGAGTCTTCAGTAAAGGTAAAAATGATGTTAAATGTTCATTTACCCATTTCATTAGTCATTTGTATTTATTTCTTGTTGTTTTCTGTATGTAAAACTACAGTCCCATCCCTTTATCTGAAATTCTGAAATTTGAAAAGTTCCAAAAACTGAAGTTTTTTCATGGAGTGTAGAGCGTCAGTTATCTCTACATAGCTCCAACGTCGCCAGTTGTGTCATAAGAACATAAGAAAGGAGGAACACTGCAGCAGGCCAGTTGGCCCATACTAGGCAGGTCCTTCGCAATCCATCCCACTAACATAATACACAAATAACCCACACATAGAAGAGAGGAGCTTACGATGACGTTTCGGTCCGACTTGGACCATTTACAAAGTCGCATTCAATTTTCAATGCTACCCAAGCAATAAGCTTTGATAATTCTATTTACTCATGAGCAAGTCCCACTCACATTCAACCCCTCTCACTCATAAGAACACAGAGGAGGAACACAGCAATAGGCTTGTTGGCCAAGGCAGGTCCTTCACAAATCTGACCTACTAACAGAATAAACTCTACCCAAGCAATAAGCTCTTGACAATTCTATTGCTTGAGTAGAGTTCATTCTGTTAGTGAGTTTGATTTGCAAAGGCCTGCCTAGTATGGGCCAACAGGCCTATTGCAGTGTTCCTCCTTTATTATGTTCTTATGATTGATTGAGAGGGGTTGCATGTGAGTGGGACTTGCACATGAGTAAATAGAATTATCAAAGCTTATTGCTTGGGTAGCATTGAAAATTGAGTTGGGCAAATATTCTGTTGAAGACTGAGATACTTATGCAACATATGGGAATCTTTACTGAGGAAACGTTTTGCCACAGTGGCTTCATCAGTACAATACAAAGCAGAAAGGTGTAAGAAGAGGAGTTAGAGGCAATCAGTCCCTCAGCCTGGAGTCAATGTGTTCAGTCCATCAACCTACAAGAGCTGGGTATGACTGATGTTGTGGGTACAGAACAACATAGGAAAGGAGGAACACTGCAACAGGCCTGATGGCCTAGACCCCACCTTCATTCTGGAATTCGAAACACTGCTGGCCCCAAGGGTTTCGGATAAAGGGATGGGGACTGTATAGTTATTCTCTATAAAATGCATTTTTTGTTAACATTTTTGGGTGTCTGGAACGGATTAATAGGATTTACATTGTTTCTAATGGGAAATATTATTTCAGTTTTCATCCATTTCAAATTTCGACCAACCTTCTAGAACGGATTAACCCTTTGAGGGTCGACAGGCCCTCTCCGAAACTCGTTCTCAGGGTCGGCCAAATTTAAAAAAAAAAAAAATTATTTTCTCTTATGAAAAGATAGAGAATCTTTTCCCGATCATAAAGACACCAAAAGTTTGAAATTTGATAGAAAACTTACGGAATTATGCTCTCGCAAAGTTAGCGGTCTCGGCGATGTTTACGCATCGGCGATTTTGCCCACTTTGAGCCCCATTTTCGGCCAATTTCACTGTACTAGTCGACAAAAAACATGAATATTTCGCTAGAACTCCATTTTTTCTATCGAATGGGTGCAAGAAACCACTCATTTATGAAATTCAACTATCCAGTACAGTGGTCAGAATTTAGCAATTTTGCCAATTTCACACAAATTTCAAAAGATGCCAATTTCCGAATAGGGTCCAGAATAAACAAGAAAGACATTCCTGGCACTAAAATGACATTTCCTCTGGTCATTAGTCACGTCTCAAGGCCCCTCTTATATTCTTTTGCTTTCCACTTTGAATTTTTATTCTCACAAAAAATAGAAGATTTACTGTTATGCAGACTACTGCATTAGTGTAAGAAATGGTATAAATATTATTGGTGCACTTGTGAAAGAATATTAGACTCACCAGTTGACGTGTATTGCACGCTTGGCACGATTTGTTTACTTTTGAAGTTTGGTAAAAATCGAACATTTCTGCTACTTTGAGCTCAATTTCAAGGCACTTTTCTTTGTAAAACCAGTGAAAATCATCTCGATTTCTGTAATATGTCTTCCATTTTATAAAATGAGACCAAGAAAACTAGAATACAACAATAAATACCATACGAAAATACACTGCAAAGTCGCTGATTTATTCAAAAAAAATGGTAAAAGTTTTTTTTTTCTCATTATGCACTGTGTGCTGCAGGATTTTTTTTAGACTGTGCACATTGACCACATAGACCCATTCTTTCATATGAAGGCTTACCAGCTTTCTCCCACTAGATTTGAGGCCGCTAGAATTTATGAGTACTAGTACGTCAAAAACCCCTACGCGTAAGACGTACTAGTACGACGAAAACCCTCAAAGGGTTAATCACAAAAACCGAGGTTCCACTGTACATACCTAATGTACGCATCTTTGTAAATAAATTCGATATTTTAGTTTTTAGAACCGATTTACATCCATGTGCCAGTTATGGAGATGAATAAGCCTCAGTTTAAGATTTGGGATGACTGAGAAACACATTTTACATAACTATAGTCCAATATTTCAATAATTATTTGGCCAATACAATATTATCTATTACAGGATATTTACTGTGAATTATGACAATATATAATTACAGTATCCTGATTTATAATCTAGAGTTTGAATTAATAAAATTGTAGGGATTTGTTTCCTATTCAGTTTACTAGTTTTATTTACTGAAAAAAGGTAGCAAGTTTCTCCAATAATGGTACTGTACTGTATACAGTAACTTTACAGTGTGCTTAATTGTTCCAATGAGAAGAACAGATGTGTAGCTAGTAACTATGCAGAACTATAACTCGTCAAACAAAGGCTTTCAATGCTGAATCACCATGGTGAATACAAAGGAAAGTACCAAACATACTGAATGCCAAAACAAACCGATTATCAAACTTAGTTTCATCCGCAGCATGTTAAAGAAAGTTCCAATAATTTTATAGCATTATGTGCCTGAAACAAATAGGCAGCCTGAGGTAGTTGTTGGTCCAAGACAGCCAACATGCATGGTGAGGGGAAGATTAGATTTGTTTAGGCAGTGCTATTTCCTCTGTATTGTACTGTAACACTGCAAAATTAGATTAAACAAGTTACTGCTATTTCCTTAATTGTGTACTGTGATAATTGTGACAGGCATTCTCAGCTAATTTACATTGTCCATGCTGGCCATCTTGAATTAACAAAGCCTGGCTGGTTAGTTAAAGCCTGGTTACTAAAAGCCCTAAAAATCACTTTTCAGATACAAAACAATGCTTTACACTTTAAAAAAATTAATGACTAAACTGTTGTAAATGGAACAGACTACATTTTGGAAATTAATCACCCTACTCTCAGGTGACTTCAATATAAATCTCCTGCAAGACCAGGACGCACACGTTACTGAATTCACAAACACAATGAGTAACTGTATGTTGCTACCAACAGTAACAAAACCTACAAGAGTTACAGAGACTAGTGTTTCCCTACTTGACCACATCTGGACCAACACCATATCCCCTTTAAAATCAGGCATAATTACAGATAATACCACAGACCACTACCCGACTTTCCTCATAACAACTCTTGGTAAATTACCCCAAGACACTACTAAAGTCACCTTCAGACTTCACAATGAGGCAGCCATTAATAACTTCACAACAGCAGTAGCAAACATTGACTGGCACACTGAGCTAGAAATCTATACAGATATTGACGAATGTATTAATAATTTTCTAAAAAAGACCCAATACCTCTATAACAAGCACTGCCCTAAAAAAACTAAACAGATGACAGCTAAGAGACTGAACAGTCCCTGGCTAACACCCAGCATTCTCAAATCCATAAATACAAAACACCAATATGAAAAACAGTACAGAATGGGTCACATAACCAGAGACCAAACAAAACGTTACTCGTCAATCCTAACCAGCCTGATAAGAAGGGCAAAAAAATTGTATTATGAGAACAGATTATCCAACTTACGAGGTGATATAAAAAAGACCTGGAAAACCCTATCAGAAATTCTAGGAACAAAAAAGATATCACGAAATAGCGAAATAAAATTAGCAAAATCAGATGAACCCCAACTCCCACCAACAGAAACAGCAAACAGACTCAATGATTTCTTCTCCACTATAGGACAAAACCTTGCCAATAAAATCCCAAGCTCAGATACCCCACCAAATGACTACCTCACCGGCAACTACCCGAACACACTGTTCCCAGCTCCGACTAACCCATACGAAGTCTCCCTTATTATCAACACACTAAAAAACAAGGCAGGAGATTTAAATACCTTACCACCCTTTATATACAATAAAGTGTCACAAGTGCTATCACCAATCATTGCAACACTCTTTAACAAATCCATTGAATCCTCCACCTTCCCTACAGTACTCAAAATAGCAAGGGTCACCCCGATCCACAAAGGAGGAGACCAAACACAGTTGAATAACTATAGGCCAATATCCAACTTACACCCTCTCTCAAAAATCTTCGAAAAATTAATTCATAAAGGAATCTACTCCTACCTTATCTCCCAAAACATACTCAACCCCTGCCAATTTGGATTCAGGCCTAATAAAAATACTAATGATGCTATTATACACATGCTAGAACATATATACACTGCAATAGAGAAAAAAGAAGTCCCACTGGGGATCTTCATTGACTTACGTAAAGCTTTTGATACAGTTGACCATGACTTGCTCCACGTAAAATTGTCACACTATGGTATAAGAGGGCACTCCCTCAACTACCTCAAGTCATACCTCAGCAACAGAAGCCAATATGTGTATGCAAATGGGGCAAACTCCTCTGCACAACCAATTACAGTTGGTGTCCCACAGGGAAGTGTCCTTGGCCCTCTTCTCTTTCTCCTATACATAAATGACCTACCAAATGCTTCGCAATTACTCAAACCCACACTATTTGCAGATGACACTACATACGTCTTCTCCCACCCGAGCCCAGTCACGCTAGCCAATACTGTAAATACCGAATTACAGAAAATATCTACCTGGATGAGAACTAACAAACTTACACTAAACATTGACAAAACCTACTTCATTCAGTTTGGTAACAGAGCTACAGATGTCCCTCTTAACATAATGATAAACGGATCACCTATCACAAAGCTAACAGAGGGAAAATTCTTAGGAATCCACCTTGATAATAGACTCAAATTTCATACACATATACAACAAATTTCTAAGAAAATTTCCAAGACTGTAGGCATACTATCGAAGATACGGTACTATGCTCCACAGTCAGCCCTCCTGGCCCTATATCACTCTCTTATTTACCCCTATCTCACCTATGGAATTTGTGCATGGGGCTCAACAACAAGTAACCATCTCAGACCACTAATTACCCAACAAAAGGCTGCAGTTAGAATGATAAATTCTCACTATAGGCAGCACACTCCACCAATATTCAATACACTAAACCTCCTCACCATACAAAACATCCATAATTACTACTGCACCTATTACATACATAGAACACTTAACTCTGATATTAACCCTCCCCTCAAACATCTCCTTGCCAACCTCAACAGAACACATGACCATAACACAAGGCACAGATCACTCTTTGATGTTCCTCGTGTCCATCTCACACTATGTAAAAACTCAATGCACATAAAAGGCCCTAAAATCTGGAATTCATTACCTGTAAATATAAAAGAAACACTACCTGTTTATAAATTCAAGTCTCTTCTCAAAGATCACTTACTCACCCAAAACCAAATAAATACTGAATAACTGAACCTTATAAATTGTATATCTTAAATGTTTCTCACAATTATATCACATAAATGTTAAACCTAAAACCCAATCTAACTTTATTATTTTTTAAATACACTACCTAACAGAATACTCCATTCTACTGAATGTACAACAATGCATACAACCATATGACCTGTCTTTGTAATACTCACTTGTGCTTTATAGTAACCTGTTTACATTAATGTTTTATCACTGATTTCATCATTGCTTAGTTAATCTTAAGTTAATTTTAAGCCAGCCCATAATGCTATGCATAGTATAAGTGGCTTTGGCATACTGCTCTTACCTGTATTTGTTGTACCTCTGTATGTGTGCTCAAATTTTTAAATAAATAAAAAAAAAAAAAAAAAAAAAAAAACACAGGACTTATGATTACCCAAATGCAGTGCAAATACTTTAATACATAATCATTACAATTACAAGAATTTATGAAAACCATAACCTCAATACAATTACAATACAAGGAATTACATACAAAATTTATTCTAATATAATGTATTGTACTGCACTTGCATAAAAATTTCCAAGATTTTAAGAAGTTGGAACGTCTTTATTAAATAAATGTAAAAATAAAATTTGCTGAACGTCTTTGGCCTGGAGGGTATGTGGTGCCACATACCCTCCAGCTCATGAGACTAGGGTTGCACATTATTCTCACCTGACTACACCAGTGACCAACACAATGCAGCTACATTTGCAAAAGAGGTTTCTAGACACTAATACAGAGACCAAATGGCTAATGCTCATTCAGTGTTATTTGTAACTGTCTAGCAGACTAGCATGACACGTGTTTATTAAGACTACTAAGATGTTTGCATGGAAGGGAAACTTCATTTAATCTAATGAGACATCAAAAATAGTTTGCAAACAAAAAATTACAGCAAATGAGGTAGTAAGAGATGATTGCCATAATTAACTATTCACCATAAAATATACTGAATTGTGGGATAAAATGAAAAATGTGGCCAAATTACCCAGAAGACTGACACTAGAGAATAAACAAGTATGGTCAACGATGTGGTGAAAAAAAATATTTTAACTGTGCCGACACCTAAAGTAGCCCAGGGCAAAAAAAAAAATATCCAGGACAGTGAACAAAAAATGGAACAATTACTGAAAAAAAAAAAAAAAAAATGTTCACTGCAGCAATGGAATAATTAGTCATACTAAGAACTGACACCATATGTGAAGGATAGGTGTATGCAAGATGTATAGTT
>NC_091298.1:14997320-15057320 GCF_038502225.1 Cherax quadricarinatus | reverse complement strand
AGTGATCCAATAGTTGAGACAGACAGGAGCGACCTGTTCTAAACCCATGTTGCCCTGGGTTGTGTATGTGTATATATATATATATATATATATATATATATATATATATATATATAATGCACAGGAGATGAGAGACTTGCAACACCTTACTGTACTACACCTATATACCATACTATATACTTTATTAAACTCTTAAATGCTTTTCTATGGACCTCTAATGAGCTACTGAGCATGTCAAACAAAATGCACACAGTTATTTTCACTTATGTATACAAGAGAAAAATGTTTGTTCTGCCTTAGAATGCCTTTATATTTATTTTGGAATATGTCGTGGGTCCTGTAGCTGATGAACCCTTACTGAAGTGCTTGACAATATCCTCACTGCCCCACTGAAGTCTCCCAACTCAGGCTGACAGACTGACACCTAATACAAGCCCATCCTGTGTGACGGAACATGACTGGGTAACAGCTAGCTTTTGCTCCCACTGTGTAATTATTATACAGAATTGAGAAGCAGCACACTGCTTATGTATCCAATTAAAAAACAAGTTACATCAAACCAAAAGACCAAAAGTCAGTCATACTGGAAATTTAGTAGTGTTTTTGGGTAGCACAGCTATTAATTGAAGGTTTCAGCACATTAAGTTTCCATGTATGAAGCAGTAATAATCCTGCATAAAATCAGTTTCTATTTACTATTGTATCTGACTCACAGCTGAGGAATTCAGATTATATCTCAAGTGGAAATATTGCACATGTTGCCTTGCGCTTATTGACCCTATTCATCTAGCAGTAAGCAGTACCTGGGAGTTAGCTTACAGTTATGGGTTGCATCCTGGGGAATAGGATCAAAGGATCCCAATCGAAATAAGCTAAAGTAATAAGTACCAACAAGTATTTTGTGAATTCAAGTTATTATTTTACACTTCAAAAATTATAACCTATGTACATCATGCTATAAGTGCTGCCAAACACTTTTCAATACATACAATTATGTACCTCATGGAATAAGTATTTCTTAGGCAACCGGCTCCCAATCAAATAATTTCAACAACGGAGTAGCGTTCTAGAAGAGACTTCCCATATTTAATCAAATTATATAAACAACATGTTTGGGGCCATGTTACGACTGTATTTAATGGAAAAACTAATTAATAATGACCGCTATCTCCACGGTCAAGTACAGGAGGTTCACCCACCTCTTACAGCAGGTTTTTTCCTCACATTCAACTGTAAAATTTCAGTTTGAATGAAACTGAGGAACATCTATCCCCCACAATATTAATATAAACAAAATTTAGGCCAAACATAAGATATGTGTTGACAGGTTGAGCCACACCCCATCCTCACATTACTTACCCACGATCTGGTCTTCTGAGAAGGCTGCCTGCAACGAAAATAACACCTCAGTTACCTTCACGTATTTACAAGATCCTCGCCATAATAAAACAGAAAATTCGGCAATGTGTCATCAGAAAAATAAGCAGAAAACCACTGACCATTTTTACCGCCGTCCTGCCGACACTAACACTTCTCTAACACTGACTCACTCACACTTCTCATCCTCTTTTAAAAGACACACATTTTAACTTTTCCTCTTCCTTTGCACTAAACTACTTCCAATATGGCTTTCAAACATATAAGACACAACTAAGAAAATATATTATACTGAATTAGTGCTACAATAAGTTCTTTTTAATAATACTTTCACAGCAGGTGTAAAATGCTGGAACGCTGAAGCAACAGCTGGTTGTAAGGCGCCTCTGTGGCACTATCATTGACCTGACAACCCTTAACCACATGATGCCATATAATCCTTCCATATGTACTATTACTAACATTTTTAGCGAATTTGCTTCGGTATACTGCTTGTTTATCTGAAAAACTTAGAGAAAGTGATGAAGAACAAGTTAATAAAGCTCAAATTAGGTTCAAACAGTGTGGTCTGTTTAATATTTGATTATGTTATTCCTTATTAGGCATGATCTATCCTCAACTGAGACTTACACCGTGGAAATTGGATGACACTTATGGTATAAGGCAACTGGGTTGAATTTACTGTGCGAGGCGCAGGAGGCCGCGTACGAAATGCACCAAGTTGAACAGGATGTTTACACCTGTACTCTTTTCATAAGTAAACATTTGTATTTTTACAACAATTGTTTACGAGCATAGTCAGTCAAAATGAGGTTCATGTTATACTAAACGAAGTACAAGAATTTCATTACACAAACAAGAATAAAGATGGTTCACAAGTATATTAAGACACTTATTAGTATAAATAATACAAAATCTTATCAAGAGATATACTTTACCTCCGATAACATTCCGCTCATGTTAATTTATCTTGTAAATAACAACTTTCAACGGGAAGTTCATTATGGTGATAACTTGTGTAATCATGTACCTGAATACACTTACTTACATGGAGGTAGTGTTCGTACACATACGACTCAGGTATGATTCACCAGCACATAGCTAAGTGTGACCTAATTAACAACAAACACTTGTCAGTACAGCCTGTCAACACATCCTTCATGCAAACTGTAGTGGAATGTACATCACAAGCATGGGAAGTAAGTCACTCTTAATTTGCTGGGTCATTCTAGATTTTATCTATATAATTTACCACCAGAGTTCACCATCTGTACATTCACCGGCAGCGCCGTACGACCCATGTGGGTCTAGCGCTTAGCAATGATGGTAATAATAATTGTAAATTCACCTGTATTTTTCTTGTATTTCGCCTGAATAAATCATGGCCCAAGTTACACTGGCTGTAAATATACCTGGCTTAAATTCACTTAATGGATCACACTACTGAAGTCTATAGCTATTATATAATTGTTACAAGCTTTCTGTAATTGTAAAAATATATGTTGTGTACCTGAATAAAACTTGTCTTTATCACCACTTTTTAATTTTGCATCACATAATAAATAAACCAAGATGTATGTGTCTCTCAGTGTATAAATGATGAGACTTGAACCCCTATTTGAGATATTAAAGTATTACCTGGAGTTTACCTGGAGAGAGTTTCGGGGGTCAACGCCCCCGCGGCCCGGTCTGTGACCAGGCCTCCTGGTGGATCAGCGCCTGATCAACCAGGCTGTTGCTGCTGGCTGCACGCAAACCAACGTACGAGCCACAGCCCGGCTGATCAGGAACTGCCTTTAGGTGCTTGTCCAGTGCCAGCTTGAAGACTGCCAGGGGTCTGTTGGTAATCCCCCTTATGTGTGCTGGGAGGCAGTTGAACAGTCTCGGTCCCCTGACACTTATTGTATGGTCTCTTAACGTGCTAGTGACACCCCTGCTTTTCATTGGGGGGATGGTGCATCGTCTGCCAAGTCTTTTGCTTTCGTAGTGAGTGATTTTCGTGTGCAAGTTCGGTACTAGTCCCTCTAGGATTTTCCAGGTGTATATAATCATGTATCTCTCCCTCCTGCGTTCCAGGGAATACAGGTTTAGAAACCTCAAGCGCTCCCAGTAATTGAGGTGTTTTATCTCCGTTATGCGCGCCGTGAAAGTTCTCTGTACATTTTCTAGGTCGGCAATTTCACCTGCCTTGAAAGGTGCTGTTAGAGTGCAGCAATATTCCAGCCTAGATAGAACAAGTGACCTGAAGAGTGTCATCATGGGCTTGGCCTCCCTAGTTTTGAAGGTTCTCATTATCCATCCTGTCATTTTTCTAGCAGATGCGATTGATACAATGTTATGGTCCTTGAAGGTGAGATCCTCCGACATAATCACTCCCAGGTCTTTGACGTTGGTGTTTCGCTCTATTTTGTGGCCAGAATTTGTTTTGTACTCTGATGAAGATTTAATTTCCTCATGTTTACCATATCTGAGTAATTGAAATTTCTCATCGTTGAACTTCATATTGTTTTCTGCAGCCCACTGAAAGATTTGGTTGATGTCCGCCTGGAGCCTTGCAGTGTCTGCAATGGAAGACACTGTCATGCAGATTCGGGTGTCATCTGCAAAGGAAGACACGGTGCTGTGGCTGACATCCTTGTCTATGTCGGATATGAGGATGAGGAACAAGATGGGAGCTAGTACTGTGCCTTGTGGAACAGAGCTTTTCACCGTAGCTGCCTCGGACTTTACTCTGTTGACGACTACTCTCTGTGTTCTGTTAGTGAGGAAATTATAGATCCATCGACCAACTTTTCCTGTTATTCCTTTAGCGCGCATTTTGTGCGCTATTACGCCATGGTCACACTTGTCGAAGGCTTTTGCAAAGTCTGTATATATTACATCTGCATTCTTTTTGTCTTCTAGTGCATTTAGGACCTTGTCGTAGTGATCCAGTAGTTGAGACAGACAGGAGCGACCTGTTCTAAACCCATGTTGCCCTGGGTTGTGTAACTGATGGGTTTCTAGATGGGTGGTGATCTTGCTTCTTAGGACCCTTTCAAAGATTTTTATGATATGGGATGTTAGTGCAATTGGTCTGTAGTTCTTTGCTGTTGCTTTACTGCCCCCTTTGTGGAGTGGGGCTATGTCTGTTGTTTTTAGTAACTGAGGGACGACCCCCGTGTCCATGCTCCCTCTCCATAGGATGGAAAAGGCTCGTGATAGGGGCTTCTTGCAGTTCTTGATGAACACAGAGTTCCATGAGTCTGGCCCTGGGGCAGAGTGCATGGGCATGTCATTTATCGCCTGTTCGAAGTCATTTGGCGTCAGGATAACATCGGATAGGCTTGTGTTAATCAAATTTTGTGGCTCTCTCATAAAAAATTCATTTTGATCTTCGACTCTCAGTCTGGTTAGCGGCTTGCTAAAAACTGAGTCATATTGGGACTTGAGTAGCTCACTCATTTCCTTGCTGTCATCTGTGTAGGACCCATCTTGTTTAAGTAGGGGCCCAATACTGGACGTTGTTCTCGATTTTGATTTGGCATAGGAGAAGAAATACTTTGGGTTTCTTTCGATTTCATTTATGGCTTTTAGTTCTTCCCGCGATTCCTGACTCCTAAAGGATTCTTTTAGCTTAAGTTCGATGCTTGCTATTTCTCTGACCAGTGTCTCCCTGCGCATTTCTGATATATTGACCTCTTTTAGCCGCTCTGTTATTCTTTTCCGTCGCCTGTAAAGGGAGCGCCTGTCTCTTTCTATTTTACATCTACTCCTCCTTTTTCTTAGAGGAATAAGCCTTGTGCATACATCGAGTGCCACCGAGTTAATCTGTTCTAGGCATAAGTTTGGGTCTGTGTTGCTTAGTATATCTTCCCAGCTTATATCGGTTAGGACTTGGTTTACTTGGTCCCACTTTATGTTTTTGTTATTGAAGTTGAATTTGGTGAATGCTCCCTCGTGACTAGTCTCATTTTGTCGGTCTGGGGCTCCACGCATACATGTCTGAACCTCAATTATGTTGTGATCTGAGTATATTGTTTTTGATATGGTGACATTTCTTATCAGATCATCATTGTTAGTGAAGATGAGGTCTAGTGTATTCTCCAGTCTAGTAGGCTCTATTATTTGCTGGTTTAAATTGAATTTTGTGCAGAGATTTAAAAGCTCGTGTGAGTGTGAGTTTTCATCAGAGCTGCCTCCTGGTGTTATTACTGCAACAATATTATTTGCTATATTCCTCCATTTTAGGTGCCTTAAGTTGAAATCCCCCAGGAGCAAGATGTTGGGTGCAGGAGCTGGAAGATTTTCCAGACAGTGGTCAATTTTTAACAGCTGTTCCTGGAATTGCTGGGATGTTGCATCCGGAGGCTTGTAGACTACCACAATGACTAGGTTTTGGTTCTCGACCTTTACTGCTAAAACTTCCACTACGTCATTTGAGGCATTAAGCAGTTCTGTGCAAACAAGTGACTCTGCAATGTACAGGCCAACCCCCCCCCCTTTTGCCTGTTCACTCTGTCACATCTGTATAGGTTGTAACCTGGGATCCATATTTCGTTGTCCAAGTGATCCTTTATGTGGGTCTCAGTGAAAGCCGCGAACATTGCCTTTGCCTCTGCAAGCAGTCCACGGATGAAAGGTATTTTGTTGTTTATTGCTGGCTTTAGACCCTGTATATTTGCAAAGAAGAATGTTATCGGACTGGTGGTATTGTTGGTACTGGGGGGGGATTTTTTTTCCGGCATTAGTATCTGTATCTGTTGGTTTGGAGTGGAGGCCATCGACTGTGGTTCCACTCCAGGAATGACTGGATTTGGTGTACGATTTCTGCCATTTCCTGCCAGTTTTTTTTCCTTCCTGGCACTAAAAAACCTCTCCCTCTTGAGTGGCTGTGGCTACCCAGGTTTTCCCATGGCCTGGATGTTTTGTATCTTTTTGTCCCCTTTAGATGGTATGCCTGGCAATTTAAGTTATAGCACAGTCTTTCCTGTACTGAAGAGGTACACATTTCAGGGTGAAAAAGCTTACAGGAAGGGAGTTTGCATTTTCCTGTTGTCATATGGGCATGACATTTTCTAGGGTGGTCATAGTTGCATGTCCCATCTGTTTTTCCAGATTTCCCATGCCAGCAGATACCAAGTGCATAGTATGTGCACAGGCTTGGTTTCCGTTTGCCTTGGGTTTCTGTGACTGTATTCCCTGTTGGTGCATGTTTCCCTGTCTTATTCCTATCCTCCTTAGCACCAACAATGGAGCTCCCACCAGTTGTTTTTGGTAATTTATCCTCACTATTGCTATTGGAGTCCTCTTGTTTGCTATTTCCTGCGGTATTTCTGGTTTGCAATATTGGTTTTATCTTATCTTTGACTACACTTGTTTCCCTACTATGGCTCCTGTCCTCTATGAGGTCATTTATATGTATTCCTTCCTGCGTATAATTCCCGACTACCTGGACAAAATCTCCAGCTTCACCATTACTGTCTACCAGGACCCTTGTGAATTCTATAGGCTTTAAGTCTCATTAACCAACCAGAGGTAGATAAGGAAGAGTATGGGCCTGGTCATGGGCAGCGGGGGCGTTGACCCCCGGAACACCCTCCAGGTATACAGAGGTTTTATGTAAAACAAAACAAAAACAAAAGTTTATTTCTTTGCAAAGGTTACAATGTGTGTTTACATTTCATAATTTGACTGGTACAAATTATTATTATCAAAAAGAAGCGCTAAGCCACAAGGGCTATACAGCGACTGGTACAAAGAAAGCCACTATCATGCCGGGGCATTTAGGGCAGACTAACCTAGAGAGCTGTCGGGTTATTTAATCGTTGTTGTAGATTAACTGCTTGCAAATATAAGCTAATTCACGTTACCTAACCTAAATTAGCCTTGAATAATAAATATTAATGTTTACAAAGGCCTAGATGGGACGGAAATCAAAGAGCTGTAATTCTTGTCAGAACGATTGTCATATTTGGAAAGCAAGTTGTAGTAGCCACCGCCTCATTAACATCCTCCTCATACGCTGCTATGATTCACCCGACTCGTCCAACTGTCTTATTTACTTTAGGAGGTAAATCTCTCATGGTTTAGCAGCACTAACAGAAAATTAACTTCCAGAGGAAGCTATGGATCAACAGATGGACTGCTGCATCGGGGTTAGCTCAGCTGATCAATGTTGCAGATTTTACAGCTGGGTGTTGTGGTTATGTTGATTAGCGAAGGTTGGAAAGTCAGCTAGCTAGCTGCCTACCTGCCTGCCTGCATGTCTAGGATACTCATGATGTGTGTCTGTAATCATTTGGTCAACGTACATATTATGGGTATAGAGTAACTACCACACACAGTATGAGTAGAGGGGTGGCCACCACACACAGCATGGGTAGAGGGCTGACCACCACACACAGCGTGGGAAGAGGAGTGGCCATCACACACAGCATGGGAAGAGGGGCGACCACAAAACACAGCATGGGAAGAGGGGTGGCCACCACGCACAGCATGGGAAGAGGGGTGGCCATCACACACAGCATGGGAAGAGGGGCGACCACCACACAGCATGGGAAGAGGGGTGGCCACCACACACAGCATGGGAAGAGGAGCGACCACCATACACAGCATGGGAAGAGGGGTAGCCACACACAGCATGGGAATAGGGGCGACCACCACACACAGCATGGGAAGAGGGGTGGCCACCACACACAGCATGGGAAGAGGGTTGGCCACCACACACAGCATGGGAAGAGGGGCGACCACCACACAGCATGGGGAGAGGGGTGACCACTACACACAGCATGGGAAGAGGGGCGACCACCACACACAGCATGGGAAGAGGGGTGGCCACCACACAGCATGGGAAGAGGGGCGACCACCACACACAGCATGGGAAGAGGGGTGGCCGCCACACACAGCATGGGAAGAGGGGTGACCACCACCACACAGCATGGGAAGAGGGGTGACCACCATACACAACATGGGAAGAGGGGTGACCACCATACACAACATGGGAAGAGGGGCAACCACCACACACAGCATGGGAAGAGGGGTGGCCACCACACACAGCATGGGAAGAGGGGTGGCCACCACACACAGCATGGGAAGAGGGGCGACCACCACACACAGCATGGGGAGAGAGGTGGCTACCACACACAGCATGGGAAGAGGGGTGACTACCATACACAACATGGGAAGAGGGGTGACCACCATACACAACATAGGAAGAGGGGTGACCACCACCACGCAGCATGGGAAGAGGGGTGACCACCACACACAGCATGGGAAGAGAGTTGGCCACCACACACAGCATGGGAAGAGGGTGACCACCACACACAGCATGGGAAGAGGGGTGACCACCACACACAGCATGGGAAGAGGGGTGACCACCACACACAGCATGGGAAGAGGGGTGACCACCATACACAACATGGGAAGAGGGGTGACCACCACCACACAGCATGGGAAGAGGGGTGACCACCACACACAGCATGGGAAGAGGGGTGACCACCACACACAGCATGGGAAGAGGGTGACCACCACACACAGCATGGGAAGAGGGGTGACCACCACACACAGCATGGGAAGAGGGTGACCACCACACACAGCATGGGTAGTGTGGAAAATAAAACTTCGCAAAACGAGTTTCACTTTCTGCCGTATTTAACACGTAAATAACAGCAGTTATGAGTTAGAGTTAGCAAAGTCTAAATATGAATAAAAAGGATTTTAAAATTTCTTTTAGAGTAGGTGTAACCTTTTCTTCACAAGAAACACCAGCGCAAAAAAAAAGGTGAAGGAGAAAAGCCTTAAATGTACCTTCGTGGCTACACCACTGGAAGAAATGGATGCAAGGCAATGTAACACCATTATTATTATTAAGAGGGAGCGCTAAATCCATAGAGATTATACAGCGCCTGTGGGGGGAGGGAGAAAGAAAGGCATTCAGGTTTAATTCAGGGAAATGGAGTACAGATCCAATTCCCTGCAAAATGAGCCCCTCACCAACAACAGGGAACCTCCCTTGACGGGGAAGTAACACCGGCCTTCATACATGTATATTATCCATTATACATGTACACAGAATGGAGTCAGTGTACTCTGTGGATTCAACGTTTACCTGGAGAGAGTTCCGGGGGTGAACGCCCCCGCGGCCCGGTCTGAGACCAGGCCTCATGGTGGATCAGGGTCTAATCAACCAGGCTGTTACTACTGGCCGCACGCAAGCTGACGTACGAACCACAGCCCGGTTGGTCAGGTACTAAGTGCCTGTCCAGTGCCTTCTTGGGGGGGGGACATTTCTTTTCAGGCGATGCAGCATACCCCCCAGTGAAAATTAGGGGCGCCATTAGTACACTAAAACACAACAAGTGTCCTGGGCCCAAGACTGTTCAACAGCCTCCCACCAGCCATAAGGGGAACTGGACAGATACCTAGTCAGTGCCTGATCAGCCGGGCTGTGATTCGTACGTTGGACTACATGCGGCCAGCAGTAACAGCCTCGTTGATCAGGTCCTGATCCACCAGGCCTGGTCATGGACCGGGCCGCGGGGGTGTTGATCCCCGGAATACCCTCCAGGTAGGTAGACTACGGGCTTTCCTGGACGAGCTTTCGGTGTGGGCACGTCATCAACACTATCCTCAAGGAACTGTTCAACCAACCCATCCAGGTCCTCACCGATCGCTCACACACATCGATAGCTTATACCATATCCTTCGTTTGACTGTCTGTCTTGTGTAATCCAGTGATCTCTTTTGTGTGTGTCGACGATATACTCCTGCCCATATTAATTCGTTAACAGCCAAAAATGTCCGACAGACTCGGCCCTTAAGACTACACGGTACAGAGGGACCACGATCACAAAACCATTCAACACAAGCCTAGAAGGCGCTTAGGATGCAGCAAATAGCCATAGAAAATTCTGGGGCATCCCGCTTTCAGTATAACTCTGTCTCATTGATCAGTGTGCCAGGGTAGGGTACTACTTGAAACATTAAATTAGGTAGGGTGCCTTCCACCCAGCGTACTTCAGTGACGAGCACTGACTGTACTTACCTAATTGTGGTTGCAGGGGTCGATTCATAGCTCCTGGCCCTGCCTCTTCACTGGTCGCTACTAGGTCACTCCATCCCTACTCCGTGAGCTTTATGTGTGTGTATGGCTGTAAAATTTATGTATATATACGTGTTTATGCATACATGTGAATATGTGTGTCCATAAAGAACAAAAAGGCACAATACCTGGAGTTTACCTGGAGAGAGTTCCGGGGGTCAACGCCCCCGCGGCCCGGTCTGAGACCAGGCCTCCTGGTGGATCAGAGCCTGATCAACCAGGCTGTTGCTGCTGGCTGCACGCAAACCAACATACGAGCCACAGCCCGGCTGATCCGGAACTGACTTTAGGTGCTTGTCCAGTGCCAGCTTGAAGACTGCCAGGGGTCTGTTGGTAATCCCCCTTATGTGTGCTGGGAGGCAGTTGAACAGTCTCGGGCCCCTGACTGGACTGTGACTGGAACAATACACAAATGACCCGCACATTTGAGAGAGGATGTTACCAAAACGTTTCGGTCCGACTTGAATCATTTATAAAATAAGCTCCTTCCTCATATGTGCAGGTTGTATATCCTTTACCATAAGCATCAACAGTACCACCACCATCACTATCATTACTAAATGAATCGTTTCAAGACCCGGTGGCCTGGTGGCTAAAGCTCCCGCTTCACACACGGAGGGCCCGGGTTCGATTCCCGGCGGGTGGAAACATTTCGACACGTTTCCTTACACCTGTTGTCCTGTTCACCTAGCAGCAAATAGGTACCTGGGTGTTAGTCGACTGGTGTGGGTCGCATCCTGGGGGACAAGATTAAGGACCCCAATGGAAATAAGTTAGACAGTCCTCGATGACGCACTGACTTTCTTGGGTTATCCTGGGTGGCTAACCCTCCGGGGTTAAAAATCAGAACGAAATCTTATCTTATCTCAACCCCGAAAACGGAGATCTTATTAAGGTTATCCTTTGTCGTGGTTTTCACTCTCCCTGATTGGGAATTTTCATGTTCCCATTCTCTTTCCGGGAGAAACATTGTTCCCTTTCTCATTCTCGACCAGATTTGAAAATTTAGTTTAGTTTTGTCGCGTGAGCGGCTAGTTTATTGAGAGGTTGACAACGTTCTTGACTCACACTGACTGTGGTTCAGTCTCAGGCATGGGTGGAAATATTGGACATATTTCCTTACACCAGCTGTCCCTGTTTACCTAGCATTCTTATTATTATAGCAGTCAGTAGGTACCTGGGTGTTAATCGACTGGCGTGGACCGCATCCTGGGGGACAAGATTAAAGAACCCTAATGGAAATAAGACAAAACAGTTCACGATAACGCACTGACTTTCTTTGGTTACTTGAGTGGCTAATCCTTCCCAGGTTAAAAATTCGAACAAATCTTATTCTCACACCATGCTCATCCTGTGAGCGGTAGCACAAAAACAGGATTACAGAGGTAAGTTGGTTTATTTAGGTGTAGGTACACAAGCACAATTACCATGCATAGTGTAAATTACCTAGGATAGCCCCCAAAAGTCAGACTAAATTACTTATTTTCATTGGGGTCCTTGGGTCACTCTGGGTCTTTGTCAGACCCCACTGAGCATTTTTACATTACTAGATTATAATAAAAAAAAGCGCTAAACCTACTTTTACATTGCTAGAAAGCAATGTTAGTTATTTCATATTTTACAGTTACTTCATATAGATGTTGTAAACAATACGGTAAGGAATACAATCTCCAAAATTATTTCTTTTCTCCGGATTTCCAGGTGGTAAGGCTCAATAAAGCGTCAGCTTTGGTGGCCCTGAATAACCTCAACTCCAACAATACGGCGCCAGCTCTGGCAGCTCTATAAACCCTAGCAACAAGAAGTTAATTTTTATAATAAGTTTTATACAAAAGTTTAAACTTTCAACTGTATCTTTCAAGGGAGGTTACTTGACGCTGGTGAGGGGGCTCTTAATCCAAGGGATTGGACTTGTCCTTCCCTTTCTTGGATTTAACCTGAAAATTCTTTGGATCTATAAGTAGACACCCCTCAAGGAAGGTTTCTTGATGTTGGTGAGGGGCTCTTGATTTAGGGAATTGGATCTGTGCTCCAGTTCCCCGACCCCTCAAGGAAGGTTCCTTGATGTTGGTGAGGGGCTCTTGATTTAGAGAATTGGATCTGTGCTCCAGTTCCCCGAATTAAGCCTGAATGCCTTCCACATCCCCCCCCCCCAGGCGCTGTATAATCCTCCGGGTTTAGCGCTTCCCCCTTGATTATAATAATAATAATAATCCAGTTCCCCGAATTAAGCCTGAATGCCTTCCACATCCCCCCCCAGGTGCTGTATAATCCTCCGGGTTTAGCGCTTCCCCCTTGATTATAATAATAATAATAATAATAATAATCCAGTTCCCCGAATTAAGCCTGAATGCCTTCCACATCCCCCCCCCAGGCGCTGTATAATCCTCCGGGTTTAGCGCTTCCCCCTTGATTATAATAATAATAATATAAGTAGACAGCAATTTAATATTCAACATTATCATCAGGCACATAACCAAGATGTAGATGTAGATTCAGCTTTAGATTTTTTATTTTAAATCGCTGCAAATACATAATATACCATAAAAAACCAGTAGGATGTGTAGTATTTTAGGCAAATTAGATTTATAAAAGAGAGATAAGATACTAGCGCACTTGGCTCAGTGTCTGTGGTTCGATCTCCGGCACGGGTGGAAATAATAATAATAATAATAATAATAATAATAATAATAATAATAATAATAATAATAATCTTTATTTACTACAAGTACATGTACATGGTATACAGTCCTAGCTGACAACAATGACATACTACTACATAGAAAGCCACTTGTTATGCTGAGCATCTCGGGCAAATTAGGTCAGTGTCCCAGGATGCGACCCACACCAGTCTACTAACACCCAGGTACCCATTTTACCTGCTGTCCCTGTATACCTAACAGTAAGTAGGTAAATGGGTATTAGTTGACTGGTGTGGGACGCATCCTGGGGGGGACAAGATTAAAGGACTCCAATGGAAACAAGACAGACAGTCCTTGATGACACATTGACTTTATTGGTTTTTCCTGGGTGGTTAACCCTCCCTTGGGTTAATAATCCCAGAAAAAATATTAATAATTATAATTTATTTCAGCATAAGTAAGTTTATTCAGGTATATACAAATACAGTTACATAGAATTATCATACATAGCAGCATATGTGTAGAAAACCTAGGATAACCCAAAAAAGTCAGACAGAGTGACTTATTTCCATTGGGATCCTTTATAGTGGTTGTACAAAAAGGAATGACATTAGGTGTACATGCTGAAAGCCCCTATATATACAGATTATTATTATAATTAAGGGGGAAGCACTAAACCCATAGGATTATGCAATGCCTGTGGGTGGGGGATGTGGGGAGGGATGTGGAAGGTATTCAGGCTTAATTCAGGAAACTGAAGCACAGATCCAATTCCCTAGATCAAGAGCCCCTCACCAGCATCAAGGAACCTTCCTTGAGGGGCCTGTATATGCAGAGCATTTCAGGCAAACTTAAGACTAACTTAAGATTAAGAGGGCAATAACAGTAGCATATGTGCCCCAAACATTACTTATTCCATACTACTTTCAGTCTTTCCTTAACTCACCTATGGTATGTGTGCTTGGGAATCTACTACAGAAAATCACTTAAAACCAGCAGTAACTCAACAGAAAGCTGCTGTATGAATGACCATTTAAACAAGTGCTAGACAACACACAATCCCACTCTTCAAAGGTTTAGAATTTAATCAACATACAAAACATTTGCCGTTTCTTCTGTTCATAGCTGTATAGCTCTTGTGGCTTAGCACTTCTTTTTGATTATAATAATAATCTTCTGTTCATACTACTATATGTACAGGATAACAATATATACATACACAGCTCAGAAAAGCTTTTTGGAGAGCTGCAACAGAAATCAGCATAACAAAAGAAACAAATACCCCTTTTGATGTGCCCCATGGTCGACTCGACCCAAGTAAAACCTCACTGCACATAAAATGCCCAAAATCTTGAACTCTGGCAGAAGAATCTAAAGGTTCCTTATCTGCCAACTACTTCAAAGCTACTACTAAAAAGCACCTCCTTACCTTAATGTGATTCATTCTTCCAGTGGATTTTTTTCCACTGATGATGCTACGTCCATCTGCTTCATCTCACCTGTCTACAGTATATAAGGACCTTCTCTGCACATTTGTTGTATAAGTATCTCATTCATCTCTTTATAAGTTAAAAGCTCCTAAACTAAATGATTACCAAAATAATGATGGTCAAGTAGAAATTAGCCACTTGAAAAAGAACTACCATTCTGTCATATACAGTGGACCCCCACTTTACGATCAGCTCCCAATGCGACCAATTATGTAAGTGTATTTATGTAAGTGCATTTGTACATGTATGTTTGGGGGTCTGAAATGGACTAATCTAATTCACGATATTCCTTATGGGAACAAATTCGTTCAGTAATGGCACCTGTACATACTTCTGGAATGAAATATCGTAAGCCGGGGATCCACTGTACCTGGAAATGGATTATTATTCTCATGGGGGAGCACTAAACCTATAGGGATTATACAGTACCTGTGGGGGGGATGGAAGGTATTCAGACTCAATTCAGGGAACAGGAACATAGATCCAATTCCCTAGATCAAGAGCCCCTCACCAGCATCAAGGAACCTCCCTTGAGGGGACCTGGAAATGGAAGCCTCTTAAATGTTTTGCACTCTGGCAGGATTGTTTTTTCATGAGCATGTAAGATGGTAGGAAAATCTTAAACATCTACTGCGCTCTATGTATACACACACCCCTCAAGGAAGGTTCCTAGATGTTGGCGAGGGGCTCTTGATTTAGGGAATTGGATCTGTGCTCCAGTTCCCCGAATTAAGCCTGAATGCCTTCCACATCCCCCCCCCCCAGGCGCTGTATAATCTTCCGGGTTTAGCGCTTCCCCATTGATTATAATAATAATAATCTATGTATACACTTTACTTTCCTATGTGTTTCTTAATATAGAGGTTCTTAATATCAGTGTTATATACCATTAATATATACATAATGATGCATTATTTCTTTTCCAAGTTTGAAAGTAAATATATATGTTCACCTTTTTTAATGCTAGTTGTAACCCAGCATACTATTCCATTTTTATCATTAAAACTGTCTTGGTATCTTTTATTATTACTTCTTGTATTAGCATCTGTATGCTACATTATTAATTGTATTACTGTATTGTTATTTTTTTGGGGAAGACCATAAGTATTGATTCTAATAAGGGGTAAGCAGAAAACCTATAGGGGTCATATAGCACCTGGGAAATGGGAGGCATTCAGATTTGATCCAAGGAAGGATAAATCCAGTTCTTTGCATCAAGAGCTCCTCACCAGTTAAAATGTTCAGTAATTGAAATCAGTAATTTTAAAGTACAATAGCATGAATTTGTAAGGATTATTCATTAGTAATTAATAATACATTATTTACAGAAAGTGAGGATGGGCCGAGGAACAGGAAGGCGGAGAATAGTGAAAAAAGATGACATAGGGAACACCAAGATAGCAGTAATACCAAATCTAGGTTGGTATTATTTTCAGTGATAATGCAGTGAATAAATAGTAAATACATAATGCCCACTCATGGTACCAGTGCCAGAAATTTGTAACTACCACTTTACCAGCATTTCATTTTAAAATGCAGTACGTATTATTCTCTTGACAGAACCTCGTAAAACTAGGAGCCAATCTCTCAAGGAAAACCAAGAAGCTGGGATACATCTTCCAACTGCACCACAAGAAGATGAAAACAATTTCCCATCTAATTATGTGGATGTAACACTGAGGAGGTCACTGTCAAGGGCAGGTTCAGACGATTCTGCATTTTCATCGCGCAGCTCGGTGTGGTCTCGGTGCAGTAATGTTTCCCTTGTCAACATAATGTCCCATGGTGTAGTAACAAGGAGACTAACACAAACCCTTGACCCTGTAGATGAGGAAAGAGTTATAAAACCAAAGGTTGATATAAATTCTGACACTATTAATTGGGTAAATAGCTTCTCGTCGGCAAGAGGCCAAGCTGCTGTTCCACTTTTGCGGACTCGGGCAGTTGCCAATGGTCACTTGACAAAACGAACAATGAGCAATATCACAGAAGGCTGCAACTCAGATAGTGGTTATAATTCTCAGGTGTTAGATGAAAAGTTTTCAACCAGTGTCTTTCAATCTGAGGCTGTGGTTCACATTTATATTTTTATATTCAAGGTACTAATGTTGTCAACCGAGCACCATTTAAGAGTAAGTTACCTTTTTGGATTTAATTACCATAAGTTCCTTTTTTTATTTAGAAGAAAAATTTGCAAAAAAATATTGCAATATGTTATAATCTTTAAATGCATTTAAGTTTTTTTTATATAGTATCAGTGATAAAATTTGATCCTCAAATTTTAGAACATTATTTTCTTTTCCAGTTAGCATCAAAGAATTTTAGCAGTCATCCCATGGAGGTGCATCCATTAGTGTTACAAGTAGGATCCTCATTCATTCTGGGTATACTATGTGATGTGATCTCACCGAAGCTTGCTCTGTTAGTGCCTCAGGCCATCTGGTTACTAATAAGCTTACTAGTTTACTTTACCTATTGTAAAGTTCCTGTTCAACTTGTTCCTTATTTGAGATTAACAAACCAAGGCTTAATAGGTAAGTTACTTTTTGTTTTTGTCATCCTATCATCAGTGAGTTGTAAGTTGTATTATTATTATAATAAAAAAGAAGCGCTAAGCCACAAGGGCTATAGTTGTAAGTTGTAGTATTACTTGCCAAAATATGCAATATTTGTTGATATATTGTTTTTTTTAATAATCTTTTTGTTAATTAATTTTGAGTTACGTGACATTTTACCCAATTACTGGCCCAGTGCTCATGCTGCTAAATGTTCAAGAGCACCTTTGGGCTTTTTCTTTAAATTTTGTTTTAATCTGTGGTATATCAGAAGTTCAGTTAATATAGTATTGTCCAGTTTGTGGCTATATATGTGATGAAGGTAAAATGTGTATTGTGACTTGTCATATTGTATGTCATGAATAATTTATTTTTTATATTTTATTATCACACTGGCCGATTCCCACCAAGGCAGGGTGGCCCGAAAAAGAAAAACTTTCACCATCATTCACTCCATCACTGTCTTGCCAGAAGGGTGCTTTACACTACAGTTTTTAAACTGCAACATTAACACCCCTCCTTCAGAGTGCAGGCACTGTACTTCCCATCTCCAGGACTCAAGTCCGGCCTGCCGGTTTCCCTGAACCCCTTCATAAATGTTACTTTGCTCACACTCCAACAGCACGTCAAGTATTAAAAACCATTTGTCTCCATTCACTCCTATCAAACACGCTCATGCATACCTGCTGGAAGTCCAAGCCCCTCGCACACAAACCCTCCTTTACCCCCTCTCTCCAACCTTTCCTAGGCCGACCCCTACCCCGCCTTCCTTCCACTACAGACTGATACACTCTTGAAGTCATTCTGTTTCGCTCCATTCTCTCTACATGTCCGAACCACCTCAACAACCCTTCCTCAGCCCTCTGGACAACAGTTTTGGTAATCCCGCACCTCCTCCTAACTTCCAAACTACGAATTCTCTGCATTATATTCACACCACACATTGCCCTCAGACATGACATCTCCACTGCCTCCAGCCTTCTCCTCGCTGCAACATTCATCACTCATGCTTCACACCCATATAAGAGCGTTGGTAAAACTATACTCTCATACATTCCCCTCTTTGCCTCCAAGGACAAAGTTCTTTGTCTCCACAGACTCCTAAGTGCACCACTCTCTTTTTCCCTCATCAATTCTATGATTCACCTCATCTTTCATAGACCCATCCGCTGACACGTCCACTCCCAAATATCTGAATACATTCACCTCCTCCATACTCTCTCCCTCCAATCTGATATTCAATCTTTCATCACCTAATCTTTTTGTTATCCTCATAACCTTACTCTTTCCTGTATTCACCTTTAATTTTCTTCTTTTGCACACCCTACCAAATTCATCCACCAATCTCTGCAACTTCTCTTCAGAATCTCCCAAGAGCACAGTGTCATCAGCAAAGAGCAGCTGTGACAACTCCCACTTTGTGTGTGATTCTTTATCTTTTAACTCCACGCCTCTTGCCAAGACCCTCGCATTTACTTCTCTTACAACCCCATCTATAAATATATTAAACAACCACGGTGACATCACACATCCTTGTCTAAGGCCTTCTTTTACTGGGAAATAATTTCCCTCTTTCCTACATACTCTAACTTGAGCCTCAATATCCTCGTAAAAACTCTTCACTGCTTTCAGTAACCTACCTCCTACACCATACACTTGCAACATCTGCCACATTGCCCCCCTATCCACCCTGTCATACGCCTTTTCCAAATCCATAAATGCCACAAAGACCTCTTTAGCCTTATCTAAATACTGTTCACTTATATGTTTCACTGTAAACACCTGGTCCACACACCCCCTACCTTTCCTAAAGCCTCCTTGTTCATCTGCTATCCTATTCTCCGTCTTACTCTTAATTCTTTCAATAATAACTCTACCATACACTTTACCAGGTATACTCAGCAGACTTATCCCCCTATAATTTTTGCACTCTCTTTTATCCCCTTTGCCTTTATACAAAGGAACTATGCATGCTCTCTGCCAATCCCTAGGTACCTTACCCTCTTCCATACATTTATTAAATAATTGCACCAACCACTCCAAAACTATATCCCCACCTGCTTTTAACATTTCTATCTTTATCCCATCAATCCCGGCTGCCTTACCCCCTTTCATTTTACCTACTGCCTCACGAACTTCCCCCACACTCACAACTGGCTCTTCCTCACTCCTACAAGATGTTATTCCTCCTTGCCCTATACACGAAATCACAGCTTCCCTATCTTCATCAACATTTAACAATTCCTCAAAATATTCCCTCCATCTTCCCAATACCTCTAACTCCATTTAATAACTCTCCTCTCCTATTTTTAACTGACAAATCCATTTGTTCTCTAGGCTTTCTTAACTTGTTAATCTCACTCCAAAACTTTTTCTTATTTTCAACAAAATTTGTTGATAACATCTCACCCACTCTCTCATTTGCTCTCTTTTTACATTGCTTCACCACTCTCTTAACCTCTCTCTTTTTCTCCATATACTCTTCCCTAATTGCATCACTTCTATTTTGTAAAAACTTCTCATATGCTAACTTTTTCTCCCTTACTACTCTCTTTACATCATCATTCCACCAATCGCTCCTCTTCCCTCCCGCACCCACTTTCCTGTAACCACAAACTTCTGCTGAACACTCTAACACTACATTTTTAAACCTACCCCATACCTCTTCGACCCCATTGCCTATGCTCTCATTAGCCCATCTATCCTCCAATAGCTGTTTATATCTTACCCTAACTGCCTCCTCTTTTAGTTTATAAACCTTCACCTCTCTCTTCCCTGATGCTTCTATTCTCCTTGTATCCCATCTACCTTTTACTCTCAGTGTAGCTACAACTAGAAAGTGATCTGATATATCTGTGGCCCCTCTATAAACATGTACATCCTGAAGTCTACTCAACAGTCTTTTATCTACCAATACATAATCCAACAAACTACTGTCATTTCGCCCTACATCATATCTTGTATACTTATTTATCCTCTTTTTCTTAAAATATGTATTACCTATAACTAAACCCCTTTCTATACAAAGTTCAATCAAAGGGCTCCCATTATCATTTACACCTGGCACCCCAAACTTACCTACCACACCCTCTCTAAAAGTTTCTCCTACTTTAGCATTCAGGTCCCCTACCACAATTACTCTCTCACTTGGTTCAAAGGCTCCTATACATTCACTTAACATCTCCCATATCATATGCCTTTTCTAAATCCATAAATGCAATAAAAACTTCCCTACCTTTATCTAAATACTGTTCACATATATGCTTCAATGTAAACACTTGATCTACACATCCCCTACCCACTCTAAAACCTCCTTGCTCATCCGCAGTCCTACATTCTGTCTTACCTCTAATTCTTTCAATAATAACCCTACCGTACACTTTTCCTGGTATACTCAGTAAACTTATTCCCCTATAATTTTTACAGTCTCTTTTGTCCCCCTTTCCCTTTATATAAAGGAACTTACATGCTCTCTGCCAATCCCTAGGTACCTTCCCCTCTCTCATACATTTATTAAACAAAAATACCAACCACTCTAACACTATATCTCCCCCTGCTCTTAACATTTCTGTCAAGATTCCGTCAGTTCCTGCTGCTTTACCCCCTTTTACTCTGTGTAATGCCTCGCAAACCTTTCCCACACTCACATCCTGCTCTTCTTCACTCCTAAAAGATGTTATACCTCCCAGGCTAGTGCATGAAATTACCGCCTCCCTTTCTTCATCGACATTTAAAAGTTTCTCAAAATATTCCCGCCATCTACCCAATACCTCCAGCTATCCTACTCTGTTTTTAACTGACAAATCCATTCGTTCCCTAGGCTTTCTTAACTTGTTTATCTCCAGATTTTTTTCTTATTTTCATCAAAATTTCTTGACAGTGCCTCTCCCACTCTATCATCTGCTCTCCTGTTGCACTCTCTCACCACTATTGTCACTTTACTTTTACTTTCCATATACTCTGCTCTTTTTATAACACTTCTGCTTTGTAAAAACCTCTGATAAGCTATCTTCTTCTCTTTTATCACACCCTTTACTTCATCATTCCACCAATCACTCTTTTCTCCTGCACCCACCTTCCTATAGCCACAGACTTCTGCCCCACATTTCTAATACAGTGGACCCTCAACCAGCGATATTAATCCGTTCCTGAGAGCTCATCATTAATCGAAATAATCGTTAGTTAAGTTAATTTTCCCATAAGAAATAATGGAAATCAAATTAATCCGTGCAAGACACCCCAAAGTATTAAAAAAAAACTTTTACCACATGAAATATTAATTTTAATTCACACAAACTGAAGAAGACATGCACAGTTACATGACACTTACCTTTATTGAAGATCTGGTGATGATTGATGGGATGGGAGGAGGGGAGACCGTTGATCTTCTTAGTGTTTAGAAGGGGAATCCCCTTCCATTAGCACTTGAGGTAGCAAGTCTTTTTCTGGGGTTACTTCCCTTGTTCTTTTAATGCCACTAGGACCAGCTTCAGAGTCACTGGACTTCTGTCGCACAACATATCTGTCCATAGATACCTGTACCTCTCGTTCCTTTATGACTTTCCTAAAGTGGTTCACAACATTGTCAGTGTACAGGTTGCCAACACGGCTTGCAGTAGCTGTGTCAGGGTGATTTTAATCAAAAAAGGTTTGCACTTCAAGCCACTTTGCATACATTTCCTTAATCTTAGAAGTAGGCAACTTCTTCAATTTCTCTCTCCCCTCCTCCGAAGCAGTTTCCTCAGGTCTGCCCTCTTGCTGTTCAAGATGATCTAGCAGCTCATCAGTGGTTAGTTCTTCATTGTCCTCCTCCACCAGCTCTTCCACATCCTTCCCACTAACCTCCAACGCCAAGGACTTCCCCAATACCACATTGGATTCCTCAACTGGCATAGGATTCTCAGGGTTAGCCTCAAACCCTTCACAATCCCTTTTGTCTACACATTCTGGCCACAGTTTTTTCCAAGCAGAATTCAAGGTCCTCTTAGTCACTTCCTCCCAAGCCTTACCTATAATGTTTACACAATTGAGGATGGTAAAATGATCTTTCCAAAACTCTCTTAGAATCAGTTGAGTTTCTGAGATCACTACAAAGCACCTTTCAAACATAGCTTTTGTGTACAGTTTCTTGAAGTTGGAAATGACCTGCTGGTCCATGGGCTGCAGGAGAGGAGTGGTATTAGGAGGCAAAAACTTGACCTTAATGAAGCTCATGTCCCCAGAAAGTCGCTCTGCCAAGTCTGAAGGATGACCAGGAGCATTGTCTAATACCAGGAGGCACTTAAGGTCTAATTTCTTTTCAATTAGGTAATTTTTCACATTGGGGGCAAATGCATAGTGTAACCAGTCATAGAAAAAGTCCCTAGTGACCCATGCCTTACTGTTTGCTCTCCACAGCACACACAAATTAGCCTTGACGACATTGTTTTTCCTGAACACTCTGGGAGTTTCAGAGTGATACACCAATAAAGGCTTCACTTTACAATCACCACTAGCATTGGCACACATCAACAGAGTAAGCCTGTCTTTCATAGGCTTATGTCCTGGGAGTGCCTTTTCCTCCTGAGTAATGTAGGTCCTGCTTGGCATTTTCTTCCAAAACAGGCCTGTTTCGTCACAATTAAACACTTGTTCAGGTTTCAGTCCTTTACTGTCTATGTACTCCTTGAATTCCTGCACATATTTTTCAGCCGCTTTGTGGTCCGAACTGGCAGCCTCACCATGCCTTATCACACTATGAATGCCACTACGCTTCTTAAATCTCTCAAACCAACCTTTGCTGGCCTTAAATTCACTCACATCACTAGTTGCTGGCATTTTGTTAATTAAATCGTCATGCAACTTCCTAGCCTTTTCACATATGATCGCTTGAGAGATGCTATCTCCTGCTATCTGTTTCTCGTTTATCCACACCAATAAGAGTCTCTCAACATCTTCTACCGCTTGCGATCTCAGTTTCGAAAACATAGTTGCACCTTTGGCAAGAACAGCTTCCTTGATTGCCGTTTTCTTGCCCACAATAGTAGCGATGGTTGATTGGGGTTTATTATACAACCTGACCAGCTCAGAGACAAGCACTCCACTTTCATACTTAGCAATGATCTCTTTCATCATCTCCATAGTAATTCTCACCCTTTTTGCTGTAGGGTTGGCACTAGAAGCTTTCTTGGGGCCCATGGTGACCTATTTTGCAGGTGCAATCACTACAAAGGCTGTGATAATATGAAATGTTCCAGTTGTATGTTTGGAAGCGACCGTGGTGACTGGCTTGTAAACACTGGCACACACGGGACAAGTGAGGCGCGCTCAGGCCAAAGTGGACGCGTCTCGTACGGAACGAATAGCGCTGGTCGGGTTTTTAAGCGCTAGTCGAGGCAAAATTTTTGCGTTAAAATGCATCGCTATTCAGATTTATCGTTAATCGATGCCATCACTGGTTGAGGGTCCACTGTACTGCATTTTTAAAACTATTCTGTGAGGGAAAAGTTCAACAGATAGGAGTAGCGAGCGAGTATATGGTAACGATAGTTTGATTGCCGGCTGCTTGTTAAGGTAGGGTCAGTCTAGCTCCCTCTATCCCCTTCCCCCCCCTTTATCCCCACCCCAAAAGGTGACGTGTGGGGCTCCAGCCAAACAGTAATCACTCGACTCACAGCTCCCAGCACAACTGTAAGTAAAAGCCTCTGCTCCTATTCTAGTCGATACTGGTTGAAAGCTTCACTTTTGACCAATAATGAACTTAGTCCTTTCAGTTTTAAGCTCCACATGAGACTTTTAGATAATCACCACCTTTTTTTAAGTATCTTGCACTTATCATGGAGAGTGATTTCTTAAGCAGTGGGTAACCTGTCTCTCTTTCCAGCTTGGAATGACAGATCGGGTCACCTGTAAGCCAACAAGAAGTGTTGAAGGAGACGGACTGAAAACAGTCTTGGGACGTCACTTCATGATCTACCTACCTGATTAGTTGTACAGGACACTACCCCTCATCTTTGCAGCAGTAAAGAACCTGCGTTCCTGTCATGTGGACTGACTATTCAAGGCTATAGACTCTGTGAAGAACTAGTCGTTGGGTTGTCACTCAACACCTGTGACCCCCCCCTCCCCCACATCATCAACGACTACAATTTTTACAAGACTGTGTCAACATCAACCAGACACCCCAGTTTACTTGTACATATTAGCGTTGAATTCAAATGGCAATTTTTCTTTTCATTGTTCATTTTTCTTTCAAGTAGGATACACCTTCATATTTCAATGTTTTATCTTTGCATTAATAAATAATAAATTGTTTATCTTTGTGAATTATTATTTCTTTTTCTATTCATTAATTTTCCTGAGGAGGAGCCAGCCTTGGTAATACTGTCTGAAGTTGTTACAGGGCTGAGTAAGCCTTCACATATTCCAACCCTCTTCAACCACCCCACTACTCATACTTGCACAAGCCCACCTTTCTGCCAGTAGTTGCTTATATCTCACCTGAACTTCCTCCTCCCTTAGTTTATACACTTTCACCTCTCTCTTACTTGTTGTTGCCATTTTCCTTTTGTCCCATCTACCTCTTACTCTAACTGTAGCTACAACTAAATAATGATCCGATATATCAGTTGCCCCTTTATAAACGTGTACATCCTGAAGCCTACCCATCAACATTTATCCACTAATACATAATCTGACAAACTACTTTCATTACGTGCTATATCATACCTTGTATACTTATTTATCCTCTTTTTCATAAAATATGTATTACTTATTACCAAACCTCTTTCTACACATAGCTCAATTAAAGGCTCCTCATTTTCATTTACCCCCTGGCACCCCAAATTTACTTACTATTCCTCTGCAACATTTTTACCCACTTTAGCATTGAAATTCCCAATCACAAGTACCCTCACACTTGGTTCAAAACTCTCCATGCACTCGCTCAACATTTCCCAAAATCTCTCTCTCTCCTCTACACTTCTCTCTTCTCCAGGTGCATAAACACTTACTATAACCTACTTTTAACATCGAACCCTTATTTTACTCCACATAATACTTGAATTAATACATTTATATTCCCTCTTTTCCTGCCATAACTTGTCCTTCAACATTATTGCTACTCCTCCTTTAGCTTTAACTATTTGAAACCCCTGACCTAATCCTATTTATTTCTCCCAGTGAAGCTCTCCCACCCTCTTCAGTTCTGTTTCACTTAAAGCCAGGACATTCAGTATCTTCTCATTCATAACATCCACAATCATGTCTTTCTTATCATTTGCACAACATCCACGCACATTCAAACATCCCACTTTGATGGTTTTCTTCTTTTTCTTTTTAGTAGGCTATACGGGAAAAGGGGTTACTGGCTCAATGTTCCCGGCATTTTAGTCGACTTTTACAACACGCATGGCTTACGGATGAAAGATTCTTATTCCACTTCCCCATGGATATGAAAGGAAAAGCAATAAGAAGTTTTTTTTTTTTTTTTTTTTAAACAAGTCGGCCGTCTCCCACCGAGGCAGGGTGACCCAAAAAAGAAAGAAAATCCCCAAAAAGAAAATACTTTCATCATCATTCAACACTTCCACCACACTCACACATTATCACTTTTTGCAGAGGTGCTCAGAATACAACAGTTTAGAAGCATACACATATAAAGATACACATATCCCTCCAAACTGCCAATATCCCAAACCCCTCCTTTAAAGTGCAGGCATTGTACTTCCCATTTTTAGGACTCAAGTCTGACTATATGAAAATAACTGGTTTCCCTGAATCCCTTCACTAAATATTACCCTGCTCACACTCCAACAGATCGTCAGGTCCCAAGTACCATTCGTCTCCATTCACTCCTATCTACCACGCTCACGCACGCTTACTGGAAGTCCAAGCCCCTTGCCCACAAAACTATTAAGATAAAATCAAAGAAAACTCAGATGAGTGTGTATACATAAACATGTACATGTATGTGGAGTGTGACCTAAGTGTAAGTTGAAGTAGCACGACGTACCTGAAATCTTGCATGTTTATGAGACAAAAAAAAAAAAGATACCAGCAATCCTACCATCATGTAAAACAATTACAGGCTTTCGTTTTACACTCACTTGGCAGAATGGTAGTACCTCCCTGGGTGGTTGCTGTCTACCAGCCTACTACTAATATACAATATACATAAGTATAATATCAGAGTACACCTACCATCCGCCTTACGACCTGCTCGACTTACGACCACTCGACTTACGACCGTGTTTTTTTTTTTTCCAAATTTCTGGGAAATAAGCCACTATTTGTGTTGTACACAGTGTTTATCCTAAACCTTACAGTATAAAATACAGTACTAACAGCATAAAAAGTAAAGTAAAACATGAAATACCAAAGTAAAGCAATAAAATAAAGTCATTGCAAAAATGTGATATTGATATTCAGTAGTAAAGTTCGACTTACGACCATTTCAACTTACGACCGGTTTCTCGGAACCGAACTCGGTCATAGTTGGATGGTAGGTGTATATATAAAATATGAAAGAACTTTTAAAAACACTTGAAATTTTGGAAAGTTTCCAGACATAATGGAGAGATGCGGTGCTCACGGAGAATGTAAACAGAGTGGGGCGCTGTATAGCGAGTTTTGGTCATAATTTGAAATGTCCGTATTGGCGGAACGCTGCAAAGTGAAGGGCCGTAAAGCGGGGCCCTACTGTATATAATTTTTTGTATGTATTCTTATAAATTGAGGGAGGAATCCATGTGGAATCTCATCAAATTCTTTCAGTTAGATATAGAGTATTTTATTGTACAGTATTCATGTTGTGTGTTTTATAAAAAAAAAGTGGCATACCATTACAGGATCTCAGCTTCTTGCAGTACATTTGAGATTCCGATGCAGTCATGCAGGCGTTTTAGCAAGAGTCGGTCTTAGCTATGGCTTGGCTGCCATTGTGTCTCCTTCCATCACATCAATGACAAGTAAATTGCTTGGGTAAGTAGTGGTAGGAATTCCATATTAGCCACATTAATTTTTTGGGACAATATGGTAGCTACATTTAGCTACATTAACACAGCATCAAAAGACAACTAACTTTCAGAGAGCCACAAAAAGCTTACAAGTAATAAATTAAAATTCAGTTGCCTCTCATATTCTTTTTTCTATTCCTTAAGAGTTGAAATTAAGAAGGTATACACAGTATATAAAGTGCTGTATTTTATGAAGTTTTTAACATTTACTTTGGAGGTTACATATATTTCATTATACTGTGATTGATTTATTCCATTTGTGGTACAGTACTTGTCATTTTTCAACTATTCTTTTATTTTCTTGTTAGTTTTAAATAAAGTACTGTCCATGTGTTAAGAAATTTATTATTTCTCTGCTGTGTTGATTCATCAACACTGTCACCAACCACAATGTTATTTGAGATGTTATATTAGTCAGTTTTAGTACACATGCCATAAGTACATTCTACCCACATTCAGCTTTGCTTACTTGAACCAATGAATGATTTGTATTTTTTCCTTTAGTCCATTGTTTAGGATAGTATAATAAATCCATTTCTTAAAATTCAGTTGAATTCCTCCCTGTCTAGGAAAATGGAAGCATAAAGGGAAGATAATTAATACCTAGAAGTGTAGAGAAGAATGAAAGCTCAAAATTTCATTGGCGCCATTATTTGTAAATTAAATCAAGGGGATAAAAGTGCTGGAATAGTTCATTGTGTGTATATTAGAGAAAGTGCTCTAGTATTGAGAGCATGACTGATCTTTCTTATACAGAATGGGAAAGTAACCATAATACATGAATTATAGGGATTTAAATCTATTACATATACATTTGTACCCCCAAATTATTATTATTATAATCAAGGGGAAGCGCTAAACCCGGAGGATTATACAGCGCCTGGGGGGGGGATGTGGAAGGCATTCAGGCTTAATTCGGGGAACTGGAGCACAGATCCAATTTCCTAAATCAAGAGCCCCTCACCAACATCAAGGAACCTTCCTTGAGGGGTTGTACCCCCAAAATTTGCAAATAATTAAAGTTATTTGTAGGATACCTTTTATCAAAAACATGAAATGATTAAAATGAACAAATTTGGGAGTTTATGTAGTAGGTAAAGTGTATAACAGAACTATGATTGATAAAATAAGTGGATAAATAAAGTATAATTGAATAAAAATAGAGTATATTTAGAACAAAATGGTAGGACAAATAAGATAGGGTGGATAGGGAAGCAATGTGGCAGAATTTGCAAATGTGTGGAATAGGTGGTAGGTTACTAAAGAGAGTACAGAGTTTGTATGTTGATAATGAGGCTCAGGTTAGAATATGTAGGGCATGGGGGATTTTTTTTTAAGTAAAAGTAGGCCTTTAGACAGGGATGTGTGATCTCACCATGGTTGTTTAACTTACTGTTTTTCTAGTTGGTTGTAAAAGAAATGAATGCTGGGGTGTTGGGGAAAGGTGTTGGATTAAAAGATAATGATAATTCTGATACACATTGGAAATTGTTATAGTTGCTCTTGACTAATGACTTGGTTCTTGTAGGAGATTTGAAGAGAAATTGAAAGGGTTATTGGACAAATTTGAGAGGGTATGTAAAATATAGAAATTAAATATGAACGTACAAAAAAGTTTAAAGTCTAGGCAATGAAAAATTGGACATCAGATTGGAAGGAGTACAGAGGAAGTGAATATATTTGGGAGTGGATTTGTCAGCATGGGTCTTTGAAAAATGAAGGGGGGAAAAAATTGGTGGCAGCTTGAGGCATCTGTAGAAAAATAAAATTACCTATGGAGGCAAAAATGGGAATATACCAGAGTACTATATAATGGTGCCAACACTTATATGGGTGTGAGGTATTGGCTTCAAATGTTGCAACAAGGATGATGCAATGTATGATGTGAATAATATGCAGAGAATTCAGAGTGTAGAAACTAGAAGACAATGTGGGGTTACCAAAGGTATAATTCAGAGGCCTGAGAAGACATTGTTGAGGTGGTTTAGTCAGTGTGTATGGATCAGAATAGGATGACCAGAAGGGTGTATATAGCTGGGGAAGGAAAAATGGGTAGGGGTCATCCCAAGAAGGGTTGGAGGGAGGGGGTAAATGAGGTTTTGAGTGTTAAGGACTTAAGCAATCAGCAGGATAGTGAAAGTGTGGATTAGATCATAGTAAATTGTTTTGATACCGTATGCGGCTGCTATTAATTATATAATGTAGCATGATCACATTTATATACAGTAGTAAAGGTAATACTGTACTGTTCATCAATAATGACATGGTCCTCTTTACCAGGAGTTTCATTAACTATCAGCTAGTTACCCTAGTGAGTCTCCTGAGTATGATGGCAGTCCTTAGGCTCTTAGGCAGTAACTCTAAAGAGTTTTCCAGTAAGTACTTTCCCTTTATATACATCTGTCATGGAGTAGCTACTGTAGAATGCTTTTGAATTTTTGCACTGTAATGTGGACATATTCTTGGCTTATCTGCATGGTAATGAATAATAGTCTATCTGGTGTGTTTTTTGCATGGTAGGTTAGATACAGGAAGTTCCACACTTACAAATGCTTCAAGTTACACAAACATTCACACTTAAAAACTAGGCACTTAGGAAACAATTTTTTTTCAACAGTTGCTGGTACACAGTATGAAAATTTGTGAAACGAGAGCCATTCTTTGTGCTGTGCTATTGTTTTTATATATAAAAAACTTAGAATATAAGTTGAAATACTAGGAACAACTCATTTGCAAGATGGGTAACCCTTGTATTTACTTGTTCTTCATATGAAATAATTAATACTGTATATTCTTCTTTAGAAGCTATTTTTCAATTGTAGAGATCTTTTATAAGGTGTACTGCAGCCTCTTTTTAGAGCCTATTTTTTGGGGGGGGGCCTTACAAGTGTTTGTACCAGGTGTTTATGCTCATGACCAGAAAGGATAAGAAAGATATTGTTGGGCTTACTTTCAAATGGTTACTTTTTTAAATGAATTGAGCAAGCTAGTGCAGTTTGTTCTGAGAGCCTAATCCTGTGAGAAATGGAAGATTGCATTCTTGGTTTTGTTGATCTTCATATTTATGTGTTTGTGCTGTGTACGTATTCCTTATGTTTCAGGACTATCAAAAATCCTATACAGTAGGGCCCCACTTACTCGGCAGGTTAGGCTCCAGGCTACTGCCGGAAAGCAGACTTTGCCGGAAAGCAGAACTCCATTTTTTCCATTTATAAATGCATATAAATGCCAGATAAGTTTACACTAACACATATGAAGTTAGCAATAGAACTAGGCATTTAAAAGTAAAATAAACACACAGTACACTCATTATTTACCTCAAAATATTTGTAGTCTTCGTGTAGGGCAAAGGGTGAGTAGTATTTACTCTAAGAAGTCAGGTGTGGTAGCCCTCCTGGCCACCCCCACCTACACATACAATACTACGATGCTTAAAGCTCCCTAAAGCAATAAAATGCATATACAGTGGACCCCCGCATAACGATCACCTCCGAAAGCGACCAGTTATGTGTATTTATGTAAGTGCGTTTGTACGTGTATGTTTGGGGGTCTGAAATGGACTAATCTACTTCACAATATTCCTTATGGGAACAAATTCGGTCAGTACTGGCACCTGAACATACTTCTGGAGTGAAAAAATATCGTTAACCGGGGGTCCACTGTACAGTACATGCATTATTTACCTTAAAATATTTGTAGTCTTAATGGTCTTAATGTAGGGTGAAAGGTGAAAAGTATTTATTTGTAGAAAGTCGTGTGGGAGGTATGGCATCCTGCCTGGCCACTTATATCTACTACGACATTAAGTTCTCTAGAGTGATAAAATGCACATATAGTACACTCATTAATTACCTTAAAATATTTGTAGTCTTAATGTAGGGTTAGAGGCGAGTTTTATTTGTATGAAGTCGGGTTGGGAAGTATGGCTTGCCAGGAAGGGCAGCCCTCCCCACCCACCCACACATAATGTAAACAAACCAGATGAACGGGTTTGGCTTTTGTCACAAGTCCTACAAGTTGCCTGGCTACCACAAGTCCTACAAGTTGCCTGGCTACCACAAGTCCTACAAGTCGCCTGGCTACCACAAGTCCTACAAGTTGCCTGGCTACAACATTTCATATTTATGTTAATTTATTCTACTGTGGGGTGTATTTAGATGGATTAAGCAAAATGTCTATACTGTATTAATGTTGTATACGATATTTAGTGCTCCTTAGAGCGATTATTGTGTTATTATTATTATTATTATTATGGCATCTTCAAGACTAATAAGACACTCTTAGTGATTTTAATGTGCACCTGCATGCCAGCACAGTGTGTAAGTTTACTTTGATACGTATGTGTACCCGTACCTGTTATAATAATAATGAAGGTATGTAGTCTGCCTGGGCTACATACCTACACCTACCTACATATCTACACGATATTTAATGTGGCCCAGACACTCATTACCATCGACATACCATGTTCACCGAGTTTAATCGTTTATAACAATTACCTTTAGATGCCATCATAAACAAATGGAGAAGTAATGAATAATTCAAGCTGAGAATTGTAAACAAAAGTGTTATGTATTAAGGGGAGTGATGTAATGTTTTCCCTCCGCCCGGCTACCACACCTCCATAGTATATAAAAAAAATGTTTATGTTATGTAATGTGTTTCTTATATAATTTTGAAGAAAATATCATAGATGGATTAATGAAAGTGTCTATATTGACGTAAAATTAGACATTTAACGTGGCCAAGAGTGATTATTACGCAATAGAGAGATGTGCTCATGGAGAATGTAAACAAACCGGGTAGCTGATGCTGTATTTGAAAGACCACTTGCCGTATAGAAAGTTTTGGTCATAATTTGAGATTGCCGTATTAGCGGAACGCCATAAAGCGAAATGCCAAAAAGCGGAGCCATACTGTATTATTTATTACACATTTATATTTTTTATTCCTTTATGAATTTCCCTTCAGTAATGTGGTGGCATCATAGAGTTTTCTTCCATAGATATCGAGTTGCCTTCAAGTAGTAAAACTTTTACTGGAATGCTTAAAATATATGCCAGAGGCTAGCACCTGCTGGGTTTTATTTGCTGAAAAACTGTATACATATGTGCAAACATTGAAAATTGCCTGAAACACTATATATAAGGAAAATTAAAAAAACAAATAAACAGACAAAAATGTATGAGTAAAAAATCGTTTGTAAGGAATAGTAAAAACTTTTTTTTTTTTGGGGGGGGGGAGGGGGGATGTAATCTGATTGTGAGCACAGTATAGCTTACTGCCAAGCAGTGTTGCAATTTAAGTCTGTATCAAACACCAATTTCTCACCAGGCACTTCACTGTAAGGAATTGGTTAAAAGAAATATATTCCTGAACTATTTGTCTATTGTTCTTTTCCCCCTGAAGTCAGTTGCTACACTTTACTCATGAATACTTTGACAGTCTTCTTGTCAGTAATTCTTCAACTTCTGAATGTCTGTGTACTCTCAATCCTCTTCTCAGTTATTCTCTTGAATTTTTGAGCATCTTTCTTACAAGCTTTTCATCAGTCACTTTCTACTCATGTCTGAATATCTTTACAATCTGCCTATCAGTCATTCTCTCATGTCAGAATGTCTTCCTTACAGGCTTTTCACTAGACATTCTTTACACATCTGAACATCTTCCTTTCAGTCCTTCCATCAGTCATTCCCTCATGTTGGAACATCTTAATTACAAGCCTTTCACTGGTCATTCTCTTCACATGTCTGAGCATTTTCCTTACAATTGCCTCATAGGTTTAGTGCTTGGTTTTGATTATAATAATTTCCTTACAATTCTCCCAGTCATTCTTGCATCATGTCTTGACCCATTCTCTTGCCATATACCCTACCTCAGTTGACACTGATCTGACACACTATCTCCTTCCTTTGGCAATTGTTCTTCTCTCGATACCTCTTCCTCACTCTTGCCATGTTATGTTGAATGACTTGTGTTTATTGCTTTCCAAGAATACTGTACAATAATAATACCACTGTCCCTCATACCTTGTTTCTGACCTTTGAGTGTAAGCAAATTAATATAATCACAGGGTAGCACTAAACCTGTAGGATTATACAGTGCATGTGGGGGGATGAAAGATATTCAGGGGTTAAAAAGCACATAGGGGAATAGGGAGCAGTCAGGTTTGATCCAAGGAAGAGGACAGGTCCTGTTTCCTTGCATCAAACACCTTTCACTGTCATAAAGGAACCTCCCTTGAGGGGGCATGCCCACAAGAGGCAGGCATTTAAAGTCGATGCAGAAAAAAAATAAGTATACGAGTTTCAGGTGACTGGTGTATGTAATGTGTCATTGAAGGAGCCAATGATGTTTCCGTTACTTATGGAAAATAATTTATGTTGTGGACTACAAGCATTAAAGATGAATGATACATGCCAGAAGGACCATAGCTGTGGACATAGACCAAGGATTTTTCCCCTGTGTTTGCTGTGCAGAGATATCTGTAATTCCTTCTCTCTCTAGTGGAAGTTTGACCTATTCCTGGAAATACAGTCCATTTATGCTCAGTCCACATGGGTCTTCTTCATATGATGAATCACTCAGGGGATTATTGTTATTATAATCAAAGAAAGCACTAAACCGAATCACTCAGGGGAGATTTGTTCATTTGACAGATGCCATTTACTACTTTTCATTTTCACTTTGAAAAAAAAAAAATTAAATATTGCATCATAAAATGTGATATTCAACTTTCTCCATACCATATAAATGAGACGCTGCTCAGCAGAAAACAAGTGCCAAGTTCAAACATGAGAAATAGAGCAGGCCTGGGCAAGATCAAAGCTGTGAAGCTCATGTTAATGTACTTTGTTATGGGGCTCTGAGTGTAGTTTACAGATGCAAAATAGAACACATTGATACATTCACTGACCCAGATTGTGCACATTGTGGTTGTTACGACTTTGATGTTATAACTTAAATAAAATGTTCCTGGCTCCTAAAGGCTGCTCACACTGCTGTCTAGGGGTTATAAAATTACTCTGAAATACAGAGCAAACCTTGAGCCAGCAGGTACTCATACAAATTAAGCACAAGTGCAAATTATTAACGTTGTATAAGGAAGGACACAAAAACTCACCTATACAAAAATATTTATAATACTAACTTACATACAACTTACAATCTACTCCAAAAAAAAAACACCCACCACACTCCATTTCACATTAGCACACTGCTACTAATGAGTTAAAATATTTCAGGGAGGCTCCATGACACACACACCCATCATCGCTTCTGCCCAGTAGACTATTTACCAGCAGGCAAAACACCATAGAGTACTCTTGCATAAACAGGCCTCTGCATACTAGGGCCTTACAGGTAAACATGAGAGCAATAAAATAACATATGGTATAAACTTACAAAAAACACCATCCCTTCTAAACACATACCGTGATGTATTAGGACACCTTGTTGCAAGTGTGGTGCTCCACCGGCTGACACTTGCCACACCTCATCTGCTCCTGTCTCCTGGCCACTAACTGGCTGGGAATAATACGCATTCGGATTCAGTACAATCCCGGAAAATGACATATGGAGCGTTATTTCTTAATAAATTTTACTGCAGCACACTGCATGACAGTGGTGCTTATTCTATTCTGCCACAGATACCTCAGATAGCAAAGGAATGATTTCTTTTGTGTTAGAAGAGTTTTTGGCAATGCACTTCTTTGGCAAGAGGATACAGGTAAAAACTTCCATATTGATTCACATGTATCACTTGGCTGTCAAGTCAGTGTCAAACATGCTTTAGGGAGCACATATCTTTTTGGTCTCAGGATTGCTACAAGTTCCTCTAATAGTTTCTTGCATATACTGTACTTTTCTATCCATTAGCACAAGCCAAAAGCCTTCCCTTGTTGAACTCTGCAGTGGGTAGGGGGGATGGGAATAAGAAAATTTAACATTCAAGGACTTTTGTGCTCCGCTAGGAACCATCTGCATTTATTGATTATACAGAATCTCTAGTATCAAACTGGGGATGATTCAAAGTGTTACCAGTGATAGGGCAAAGTATTCTCTCCAGGGCTTGCTGAGTCGCTAATATGCTACTGGGAAGAAAGCAATGGTAATACTTATGCTAACTACACTTGAGGAACCCTGCAGAATTTTCTTGAAATACCATTATGCTAATATTATATGCAATATTTCACAACATTGCTTTGCAATAAGATAGTCCTATTGTTTAAAAGGTTTTGCCTCATCTCCTTTAACCTTTTCAGGGTTGGTGCCATACTAGTACGGCTTGCACTCCAGGGTTGGTGCCGTACTAGTATGCATAAATTCTAGTGCCTTCAAATCTAGTGAAAGCTGGTAGGCCTACATATTAGAGAATGGGTCTATGTGGTCAGTGTGCACAGTATAAAAAAATCCTGCAGCACACAGTGCACAATGAGAAAAAAAAACTCCGACCGTGTTTTTGCTTTAAAACAGCGACTTTGCAGTGTATTTTTGTATGCTATTTATGGTTGTATTCTAGTTTTCCTGGTCTCATTTTATAAAATGGAAGACATATTACAGAAATTGAGATGATTTTGATTGGTCTCACAATGAAAAGTACCTTGAAATTGAGCTCAAAGTAGCAGAAATGTTTGATTTTTGCCAAAGTTCAAAAGTAAACAAATCATGCCACACGTCCAATACACGTCAACTGGCAAGTCTAATATTCTTTCGCAAGTGCGCTGATATTATTTATACCATTTATACACTAATGCAGTAGTCTGCATAACAGTAAATCTTCTATTTTTTTGTGAGAATAAAAATTCAAAGGGGCAAGCAAAAGAAATGTAAGAGAGGCCTGGGGATGTGACTAATGAACAGAAAAAAAGTTATTTTAGTGCCAGGAATGTCTGTCTTGTTTATTCTGAACCCTATTTAGAAATTGGCATCTTTTGAAATTTGTGTGAAATTGGCAAAATTGCCAATTTCTGACCACTTTATTGGATAGTTGAAATTGGTAAATGGGTGGTTTCTTGTACTCATTCGATAGAAAAAATGGAGTTCTAGCGAAATGGTTATGATTTTTGTCGACTGGTACATTGGAATTGGCCGAAAATAGGGCTCAAAGTGGGCAAAATTGCTGATGTGTAAACATCGTCGAGATCGCTAACTTCGCGAGAGCATAATTCCATAAGTTTTCCATCAAATTTTATACTTTTGGTGTCATTATGATTGGGAAAAGATTCTCTATCATTTCATAAGAAAAAATAATTTTTTTTTTCGAAAAATTTCCGACCCTGAGAACAAATTGAGGAGAGGGCCTGCTGACTCTGAAAGGGTTAAATATTGGCATGTGTGTTATTTTGCATTTGTCCTTCAGTATACCTTTTGTAATGAAAATTCAAAATTTTTAGTTAAAAGCTTAGTCCTGTCCATTGTTTGAAGACTCTTTGTGCTGTGTTGTCTGGGATATCTCAGTGTCCACCAATTTAGTGATTATTCCTGTCTTAATTTTTGTGCTTTGTTATTCACCATTTATTTCTAAAAACATGACATTTTGTTCTTACCATTTCCAATAGTATTTTAATTTTTTTTAAAGCCTCTCTCCTTATTTTTCTATATTTATTTCTTGTTTGTTTATTGCTCTTGTAAGACCATAGGTTAGCATGTTTCCTGTATTGGCTTCGTTTTTTTTTTTGTGGCTCTCCAGCATCTTCCATTAAACTATTCTTTATTGGGTTCCGCACCTGCTGATCTTCTCTTTGTGCAACACCAAATCGCCTTCATTGGCTTAGCAATTTTCTTGATTAAAATTTTTATTTTTTTTTTTTTTTTTTTTTTTTTTTTGCTGCACTGGGTCTGTTGCACCATGTTAGGGTAAACCAAAACAGAATGTGTCGAGATCACAAATTTATTTGCCATTATTGTAATTATTTAATATTTTCACATACATCTAATAATAAACTTTAGTTCCCATTACAGTACTTGATTAATGCGCCTCGGTATAAATAGTTTTTAAGAAGAAATAAAAAACAAATGGAAATAATTATTGTGGTATTGTTGTGTCTATCATCTTTAGTGATAAGACCACTCTAAGATGTGCTTGAAAAGTTTTTCATACCAGACAGTCCACAGTTAATGTTCCTACAAGTGTTTGGAATTAAGTGTCAAACATTGATGAGTGAGAAACTTCTTGAAAAGAAAATTGAAATGGATAAAAAGAGATCTAGATTTTGGTCTTTGTCAGACTTTTCAGGGTCTCTTGAGGTTGAAATATACTGTACACGTTTCTCATTACCAGTTTCATTTTTTGTATGCAAGTATTTTCTCACTTTCCAATGATCTGTTTAAAAGTTTGTAATATGTATTTTTTTTTTTATTTCTACTGTTAAAAATAATAAATCTTTAATACAGTGGTACCTTGACTTATGAGTTTAATTCGTTCCGTGACCCAGCTCATAACTCAATTTGCTTGTACATCAGATCAAATTTCCTCATTGAAATTAATTGAAATGCCATTAATCCATTCCAGCAGAATTCCTGGCTCTTGAGAGGAGGAGAAAATACTTCAATATAACGCTAATACAGTAGACTCGTTTAACACGAGTTTATATGGCACAATTTGGGTATAGCACAATTGAAGAATTATGGCACAAATTTATACAACACTTCATAAAGTTAATTTAACACGGTTCAGTTTGCAGGAGGGGAAAAAAATTCCCTTTTCCTCAAGCAGCCGCCTTGTGGATCAGTGGGGGAGACCTCCCGCCATCTCCTGCCATGCCCCGACATTCCATCCCAGCATTTGTACTTCATACATGCCCAGTTTTACTTCTCTCCTACAAGCTAGCTGTCTTTGTTAATTGTGTTTTGATCTTTTAATTACCATATCTTGTATCTGGCAAGCAATCATGACACCCAGTAGGCATACCAGTGTTGCTGAAAGTGGCAAGGAAAGGTATAAGCATTTAAGTCTTAGAATTAACAAAGAAAACAGAGATATTAGACAAGAGATAACCTGTGGCCATAATGAAGCTTGCTTTGTGCACATAAAATGAGGTAAACCTGAGTTTTTATTGGGAGGGTTCCGTGGAGATATGATGGTTGGAGATAAACACACTTGTTGGGTTGTATTCACTTATATTAGCAGAGTTGTGAGGGGGAAGGCCCAGCCTAGCCTGTTGTAACATGTAGGCTTATCCGTGAACTGAGAAAGGGACAGGGCGAGTCCCACCCACAAGCAGCACTGTGTGACATCACATGTTAGCCGCTAAGTCTAGCAAGGGGTCGTCTATATAATACATATGGATGGTACTATGATACTCAGCTATGCTACGCAACATATACAGAGGATCAGCAACTATGCTGACAGACTGACTTAATGACTTGACTTACTGAATGACTTAGATTTCTCACTGAAGAGGACCCTGAAACGGTGTCTAGAGCAGCTGATGCCTTACCTGTCAATTATATAATGTACTGTAGGGTAAAATAGAAGAGAAATCTATTACAGAATTTATGCACACTCCAGTACAACCATCGACTTCAGTACCAGAACCTCTACCATCCACCTCAGTCCAATAGGGCCATAGCATAACTCCACAATCATCCACAAACACAAGCAACCACAATTTAAGGTAAGAAATACTATTATTCTGTTGTATTTGTAATATTAAGCAGTAAAAACAACAAAATACATCACAACAATGAGCTACGATTACATATTCACTTCTATATTTGTAAGATGTGGAGGCCTAAAAAAAAAGTTGTTTGGCTTTTTTGGGGCTCCCAGGAATGTAACCCTATTTTTCCTATTAGTTCTTCAGTTTATCTAACACGGTTTTATCTAACATGGTGTTTTCAGGAACGTAACTATCGTGTTAAATGGTCTACTGCAGTGGTTCCCAAACTTTTTCAGCTTGTTACCCAATTTAACATGCCACATAAAGCATGTTACCCCTTTCACAAAATGTTGTTATTATTGATATATATGGCTAAATTAAAACACTTGAGATATTTTCTTTTATTTATTGTATTTGAACATTGTGCATCTCTAATGACTATTACCAAATATGTCAAGAACATCAGTGGGATGGATGGAGTTGCATACTTGAAGCTAGTTTAGGAATTCTTGGCTTCATACCAGCTTATGTCTACCTCGGCTGATGCTCACAGATAAACTGAGTGTGAAATAGAGGCAGCCTCAGGAAGTGAGTGACGCGTACTGGACAGGTCGATCTGGGCTACTGAGTGACTTTTGTCCTGAAGCATACTTGTCAAAATACTTTTGGGTTTCCACACACTTAGCTATATATTTCTTCTTTTCTAATACTGTATATTAGTTTTTGATGTTTATTGTTATTTGGTTTAACTTTATTACTTACTTATAATAGGTTTACTTTACAACTTTATATACTAAGACAAAGTTAACAATAATCCTCATACCGGGTACCGCATTGTTTTCTTGATTTTCAGAATTCATAACTTTTTTTCTGTCACCCCTCCATTACCCCCCAAAAATGGTTAAATTACCCCCAGGGGGTAATTTACCCCCAGTTTGGGAACCACTGGTCTACTGTATCAACTCTAGGGCTTATTATCTATCACAATTGATCTAATATGACATTATAAACACTATAAATAACACAGAAACATGATACATACTCTAGAATGAATAAAATATGTCATTATGTGATGAGTGGTGGCGGCCACTCCCGTGTTAAAAATAATTCTCTCTCTGACTATATCTTTCCATTCTAGCCCTTCTGAGGTCTTATTATAAGAGGAAACAGAGTGTTTGTGAGGCTAACTGCACTAGATCACTAGTTTCACAAGGAAAACGCTGAAACAAAAGCGACTTTCTCAGAATTTTTTTTTTTCCTGAGTCGGGAGACTGGCCTATGTTTTGGGCGAATATCCTGGAAGTAAGTCAGCGTACATGCCTCGTGCCTTCTTGCAGAGAAGTACTACTATGCTTGTACTGCCTCGCCAAGTCGACTACACGTACACCTTGCTCATGTTTTTCTGTGATTTCACCCTTTAATTCAATGGACATCATCCTCCTCTTCTCAGTACTGTCCTTTGCACTTACTTTCTTAGGACCCATGGTTAGAAAAAAGAAATTTGGCAAAATAACCACACAAAATGCAAGCACAGCACAAGAGATGCTTCCATGGCGAGGTAACCATGTGCACTGTTGTAGTGTTCGCTGCACCAACTAGTGGCAGTGTATCTGAAGCTCACTCATAACTCAAATTTTGGCGTCAAAGCAAAAAATCAACCAAGCGATGGCTCGTAACCTGGAAAACTCCTAAGTTGGAGCACTTTTAAATCAAGCTACCACTGTATTTACCTGCAACATACAAGATGAATCATTCATAGGGAAATGTAGAACCACTTTCTTTTTCAGGAATACTCCCTCCAGTTGCAGACAGTTATGCACCAGCCAAATTTCTTATTTGTGTAGTCATGAAGTCTGCCCTAACCATCCCAGTGTCACTTGTCCTTCCCTGGTTGCAAGGTAAGTTAAAATTTTATTTTGTTAATGTGGTACACCTTTGATATACAGTAGACACTTCTGACATTTACATGGGTTTACATTATTATGATAAAAATGAAGCCCTAAACCTACAAGGATCATACAGCACATGGGTTTACAGTTAGAGAGACTATATGTAGCAGATTTGAACCTCAGCTGTCTTAAGAGGTAACTGAAATATCCCAAGACAAGGTATTAGAATTTAGTACAGAATGTTGATAAGAAAAGCCTTGTTAATGATCTCACATTATAAAATAGTTTTCAAGGTAAGCTTGACAATCAATAATTTCTATGCTGATATCTTTACTCATGAGGAAATTTGAAGAAATAAGAAAATATTTTTAAATAAATGCTATCTACCAATTTATTTTTTTTTTAATTATGCTAGTAGTTTTACAACTACTGTCAGCAAGAATGACCTATAACTTATTTACCATTTTCAGTTTATTCTTGCAAAATTTTCACCTATTTTTTCTTTTACCCCATGGTGCTATCTCATCTGGTCTTGATACTTTTTCTTGTCAGTATCTTGTAGTAGTTTCTTTGCTTTCTCTTTGGATATTTCAATGAACTCTCTTTCAGTTGGTCGTTTGAAGATGAAATCTGCTACACATACTATATTTCGCGGCTTTTTCGATGCATTTTTTTCCCATAAAATGTCTCCAAAAACCACCCTGCGTCCTACAAACTGAGGGTCAGTGATGGGAGCCATAAGTTTGGGGTGTGAGGTGGGCTGTAGTTCTCCCAGTTACATCTGATGCCAAGCCATTGAAACTAAAACAAGTCTTATAAGCCATGAAATATGGTAAAATGTCCTCTACTGTAAACTCACCTTGGAGCAATATACTAAGTACCTCACACATTTAGTCTGCCTTGTTCTTTCAAAGAGGGTACATTGATATTCTGGTGAAGGACTTTTGATGTAAGGAATTGGAGCTACCTTTCCCTTAATTGGATAAAACTATTACCCAACCCTTTCCCAAGGTGCTGTATGACTTCAAGTTTAGTACTTCATGATTATTATAATTCTTCTATAAAAGTAATCATCCACCAGTGACTTTGTGATCATCTCCAATTCTTTGTATGTTACCTTTCACATTAAGTTTGCTTCTTTTATTAACTTTAAAATTTGGTTCCGTTTTATTCTTATCCACTTACTTTTTGTGTCTCATTCTTTCTTCTGTTCATATACTGTGTGTATATATATATATATATATACATGTATATTTTTTCTTTTCAAAAAACCGGCCATATCCCACCAAGGCAGGGTGGCCCAAAAAGAAAAACAAAAGTTTCTCTTTTTAAATTTAGTAATTTATACAGGTGAAGGGGTTACTAGCCCCTTGCTCCCGGCATTTTAGTCGCCTCTTACAACACGCATGGCTTATGGAGGAAGAATTCTGTTCCACTTCCCCATGGAGATAAGAGGAAATAAACAAAAAGAACTAGAAAGGAAATAGAAGAAAACCCAGAGGGGTGTGTATATATATGCTTGTACATGTATGTGTAGTGTGACCTAAGTGTAAGTAGAAGTATCAAGATGTACCTGAAATCTTGCATGTTTATGAGACAGAAAAAAGGACACCAGCAATCCTACCATCATGTAAAACAATTACAGGCTTTCGTTTTACACTCACTTGGCAGGATGGTAGTACCTCCCTGGGCGGTTGCTGTCTACCAACCTACTACCTAGAATATATTTTTTTATTTTTTTTATTATCACACTGGCCGATTCCCACCAAGGCAGGGTGGCCCGAAAAAGAAAAACTTTCACCATCATTCACTCCATCACTGTCTTGCCAGAAGGGTGCTTTACACTACAGTTTTTAAACTGCAACATTAACACCCCTCCTTCAGAGTACAGGCACTGTACTTCCCATCTCCAGGACTCAAGTCCGGCCTGCCGGTTTCCCTGAACCCCTTCATAAATGTTACTTTGCTCACACTCCAACAGTATGTCAAGTATTAAAAACCATTTGTCTCCATTCACCCCTATCAAACATGCTCACGCATGCCTGCTGGAAGTCCAAGCCCCTCGCACACAAAACTTCCTTTACCCCCTCTCTCCAACCTTTCCTAGGCTGACCCCTACCCCGCCTTCCTTCCACTACAGACTGATACACTCTTGAAGTCATTCTGTTTCGCTCCATTCTCTCTACATGTCCGAACCACCTCAACCCTTCCTCAGCCCTCTGGACAACAGTTTTGGTAATCCCGCACCTCCTCCTAACTTCCAAACTACGAATTCTCTGCATTATATTCACACCACACATTGCCCTCAGACATGACATCTCCACTGCCTCCAGCCTTCTCCTCGCTGCAACATTCATCACTCATGCTTCACACCCATATAAGAGCGTTGGTAAAACTATACTCTCATACATTCCCCTCTTTGCCTCCAAGGACAAAGTTCTTTGTCTCCACAGACTCCTAAGTGCACCACTTACCCTTTTTCCCCCATCAATTCTATGATTCACCTCATCTTTCATAGACCCATCCACTGACACGTCCACTCCCAAATATCTGAATACATTCACCTCCTCCATACTCTCTCCCTCCAATCTGATATCCAATCTTTCATCACCTAATCTTTTTGTTATCCTCATAACCTTACTCTTTCCTGTATTCACTTTTAATTTTCTTCTTTTGCATACCTTACCAAATTCATCCACCAATCTCTGCAACTTGTCTTCAGAATCTCCCAAGAGCACAGAGTCATCAGCAAAGAGCAACTGTGAGAACTCCCACTTTATGTGCGATTCTTTATCTTTTAACTCCACGCCTCTTGCCAAGACCCTCGCATTTACTTCTCTTACAACCCCATCTATAAATATATTAAACAACCATGGTGACATCACACATCCTTGTCTAAGACCTACTTTTACTGGGAAATAATTTCCCTCTTTCCTACATACTCTGTGCCTCACTATCCTCGTAAAAACTCTTCACTGCTTTCAGTAACCTACCTCCTACACCATACACCTGCAACATCTGCCACATTGCCCCCCTATCCACCCTGTCATACTCCTTTTCCAAATCCATAAATGCCACAAAGACCTCTTTAGCCTTATCTAAATACTGTTCACTTATGTTTCACTGTAAACACCTGTTCCACACACCCCCTACCTTTCCTAAAGCCTCCTTGTTCATCTGCTATCCTATTCTCAGTCTTACTCTTAATTTTTTCAATAATAACTCTACCATACACTTTACCAGGTATACTCAGCAGACTTATCCCCCTATAACTTTTGCACTCTCTTTCATCCCCTTTGCCTTTATACAAAGGAACTATGCATGCAATCTGCCAATCCCTAGGTACCTTACCCTCTTCCATACATTTATTAAATAATTGCACCAACCACTCCAAAACTATATCCCCACCTGCTTTTAACATTTCTATCTTTATCCCATCAATCCCGGCTGCCTTACCCCCTTTCATTTTACCTACTGCCTCACGAACTTCCCCCACACTCACAACTGGCTCTTCCTCACTCCTACAAGATGTTATTCCTCCTTGTCCTATACATGAAATCACAGCTTCCCTATCTTCATCAACATTTAACAATTCCTCAAAATATTCCCTCCATCTTCCCAATACCTCTAACTCTCCATTTAATAACTCTCCTCTCCTATTTTTAACTGACAAATCCATTTGTTCTCTAGGCTTTCTTAACTTGTTAATCTCACTCCAAAACTTTTTCTTATTTTCAACAAAATTTGTTGATAACATCTCACCCACTCTCTCATTTGCTCTCTTTTTACATTGCTTCACCACTCTCTTAACCTCTCTCTTTTTCTCCATATACTCTTCCCTCCTTGCATCACTTCTACTTTGTAAAAACTTCTCATATGCTAACTTTTTCTCCCTTACTACTCTCTTTACATCATCATTCCACCAATCGCTCCTCTTCCCTCCCGCACCCACTTTTCTGTAACCACAAACTTCTGCTGAACACTCTAACACTACATTTTTAAACCTACGCCATACCTCTTCGACCCCATTGCCTATGCTCTCATTAGCCCATCTATCCTCCAATAGCTGTTTATATCTTACCCTAACTGCCTCCTCTTTTAGTTTATAAACCTTCACCTCTCTCTTCCCTGATGCTTCTATTCTCCTTGTATCCCATCTACCTTTTACTCTCAGTGTAGCTACAACTAGAAAGTGATCTGATATATCTGTGGCCCCTCTATAAACATGTACATCCTGAAGTCTACTCAACAGTCTTTTATCTACCAATACATAATCCAACAAACTACTGTCATTTCGCCCTACATCATATCTTGTATACTTATTTATCCTCTTTTTCTTAAAATTTGTATTACCTATAACTAAACCCCTTTCTATACAAAGTTCAATCAAAGGGCTCCCATTATCATTTACACCTGGCACCCCAAACTTACCTACCACACCCTCTCTAAAAGTTTCTCCTACTTTAGCATTTAGGTCCCCTACCACAATTACTCTCTCACTTGGTTCAAAGGCTCCTATACATTCACTTAACATCTCCCAAAATCTCTCTCTCTCCTCTACATTCCTCTCTTCTCCAGGTGCATACACGCTTATTATGACCCACTTTAATCCACATAATTCTTGAATTTACACATTCATATTCTCTTTTCTCCTTCCATAACTGATCATTTAACATTACTGCTACCCCTTCCTTTGCTCTAACTCTCTCAGATACTCCAGATTTAATCCCATTTATTTCCCCCCACTGAAACTCCCCTACCCCCTTCAGCTTTGTTTCACTTAGGGCCAGGACATCCAACTTCTTTTCATTCATAACATCAGCAATCATCTGTTTCTTGTCATCCACACTACATCCACGCACATTTAAGCATCCCAGTTTTAGAAAGTTTTTCTTCTTCTCTTTTTTAGTAAATGTCTGCAGGAGAAGGGGTTACTAGCCCATTGCTCCCGGCATTTTAGTCGCCTCATACGACACGCATGGCTTACGGAGGAAAGATTCTTTTCCACTTCCCCATGGACAATAGAAGAAATAAAGAAGAACAAGAGCTATTTAGAAAAAGGAGAAAAACCTAGATGTATGTATATATACAGTGGACCCCCGGTTAACGATATTTTTTCACTCCAGAAGTATGTTCAGGTGCCAGTACTGACCGAATTTGTTTCCATAAGAAATATTGTGAAGTAGATTAGTCCATTTCAGACCCCCAAACATACACGTACAAACGCACTTACATAAATACACTTACATAAATACACTTACACTGTGAAGACATGCACATGCATATATATGCATGTGCATGTCTGTGAAGTGTGACCAAAGTGTAAGTAGGAGTAGCAAGATATCCCTGTTATCTAGCGTGTTTATGAGACAGAAAAAGAAACCAGCAATCCTACCATCATGCAAAACAGTTACAGGTTTCTGTTTCACAGTCATCTGGCAGGACGGTAGTACTTCCCTGGGTGGTTGCTGTCTACCAACCTACTACCTAATTCAATAATTCAATTATATTCCTGTCAACAATGGATAAAAGGTTCAATGTGATTGTTTCAGTTATAATGTGGGAGTACATAGGTGAGTAAATGTGTACTGAGTATTTAGCATTTAGTCTAGGGTGATTAAGTGGCTTTTGAGAAGAGTCTTAAATTGATTTTCAGACTGGGTTACTTTAACCCTTAAACGGTCCAAATAGATCGACGTTCAAATTCGTAGTGCTACAAAAGTAGATCTACCTTTTTTTTTACATATTTTCAAATATAACAAAAAAAAAAATGTAGATAAAAGTTTTTTTTTACACGTTTTCAAATGTAAAACAAAAAAGAAGATCTACATTTTTTTACATACTTTCAGATGTTGAAAAAACGTATATATACGTTTGGACCATTTAAGGGTTAATATCTTCTGGTAATGAATTCCATATTTTGGGGCCCTTTATGTGCATAGAGTTTTTACACAGTGTGATATGGACACGAGGTATATCAAAAAGAGATCTGTGTCTTGTGTTGTGGTCATGTGTCCTGTTTAGGTTGGTGAGGAAAAGTTTGAGTGGGGGGTTTATATTTGCGTGTATTGTTCTGTGTATGTAGTAGGCACATGAATAAGTATGGATGCTCTTAATGGTAAGCAGATTCAGACTTTTGAAAATTGGTGGAGTATGCTGGCGGGAGTGGGAATTTGTTATTCTTACTGCTGCCTTTTGCTGGGTTATTAGGTGATTGGATGTTGTTGATCCCCATGCACAAATTCCATTTGTAAGATAAGGGTATATGAGTGAATAGTACAGTGCCAGGAGAGCTGATTGTGGAACATAGTACCTTATCTTTGATAGTATGCCTACAGTCTTGGAGATTTTCTTGGTGATTTGTTGTGCATGTGTCCAGAACTTAAGGCTACTGTCAAGGTGGATACCTAGGAATTTTCCCTCTGAGTCTTGTGACTGATGATCCATTTAGTGTAATGTTAATTGGATCATTTGCAGCTTTGTTTCCAAACTGAATGAAATAGGTTTTATCAGTATTCAAGGTAAGTTTGTTAGTCATCATCCAGGAAGACATTTTCTGAAATTCAGCATTGACTGTGCTAGTATGACTGCATTTGGGTGGGAAAAGACATGTAGTGCCATCTGCAAATAATATGGGTTTGAGTAGCTGTGATGCATTCGGTAGATCATTGATGTAGATGAGAAAGAGGAGTGGTCAAAGGATGCTTCCATGTGGGACTCCTACTGTGATTGGTTGTGTGGAGGAGTTTGCATCATTTGCATACACATATTGAGTTCTGTTACTAAGGTATGACTTTAGGTAGTTGAGGGAGTGGCCTCTGATACCATAGTGCATTAATTTGGAGTACAGTAGTTCATGGTCGACTGTATCGAAAGCTTTATGTAAATCAATGAAAATGCCCAGTGGGACTTCTTTCTTTTCAAGTGCAGTATATATTAGTTCTAGCATGTGTATGATAGCATCATTTGTGCTTTTAGTTGTGTATAATTATATATATATATATATATATATATATATATATATATATATATATATATATATATATATATATATATATATATATATATATATATATATATATATATATATAGTATATATATATATATATATATACACACACAGTGGACCTCCGATTTATGATCAGCTCCCAATGCGACCAATTATGTAAGTGTATTTATGTAAGTGCGTTTGTATGTGTATGTTTGGGGGTCTGTAATGGACTAATCTAATTCACAATATTCCTTATGGGAACAAATTCGGTCAGTACTGGCACCTGAACATACTTCTGGAATGAAATAATATCGTAAACCGGGGGTCCACTGTATTACACATACATACAGGATGTTTATTTCAAGATTGTTGGAATCTGGTAAGTTTGTTTTGTCAGATGGTGTATAAGATTTAATAGTTTTGCTAAACATGTGTAACTTAACTAAATCTTTTTGTAACATGGTAAATAAAAAAGTATGTATTAACTGAATGTAACTGCCAGTATTATACGTATATATCAAAAATGTATTTAGTTTAATAGTTTGAATTTAAGAGTAGATATATTTTAATTTGTTTAGCTTATTGAAAATTTGAGGAAATATCTTACTAAGAGTTATATATCTGTGCCTTATTATATTGTGATGGCATTTTCATATGTTAAATATTTGTAGTTTAAGAACTACACATGCTGCTTACCCTTTGGTATATCAATATTGCAGGTTTACTGAATGACGGGAGCAGCATTACAGGCATTGGTCTCCCAGTACTGGTGACATTTGGGATACTGTTAACTCAGGCTGTGATGGTACCCTTACTTTTGTTGTGCACCAAATCTTCTACAGCAACTTGTGCTATGGCTTCCCTGCTTACACTTCTTTATTTAGCAATGGTAAATGTATTACAAAAAAAGCTACTGTTAAAAAACACCTTTAATGTGATCCTGACAGCAATCCATTACGCCAAACAAATCCTGAAACCCTGTCTCATCCAATATTGTTCCTGTTCTTGTTCCTGTAGCTCGATCGCTAGCACACTCAGCTTACACACTGAGGTCCAGGGAATTGATATTCGGTATGGGTAGAAACTTTAGGACATGTTTCCATAAGACACCTGCTGTCCATGTTCACCTATCAGTAAAAATAGGTACCTGGGTGTTAGTCAACTGGTGTGGGTTGCATCCTGGGACAAAATTAACCTTATTTGCCTGAAATGCTCTGCATAACAAGGGGCTTTCTATATAGTAGTATGTCATTGATGTCAGCTAGGCTTGTATACCTTGTACATGTAGAAATATAGATTATTATTCTTCCCCTCACAGCCTGGTCACAGACCAGGCTGTGGGGGCATTGTGTCTTGAGACCCTCTCCAGGTATACTCCAGGTAACTCATTACTAGAAAGGCATTCTTTGTATCAATTTCAGTACATTCCTAGCTTCATCCTTAATGTACCTTTAATTAGATTTGTATATTGAATTACTGAATACCGTCATTATAAACTAAGTACTGTAAACTTATTATCATGTAATATATGTGTGCCTCATTTTCAGGTACAGTGGACCCCCGGTTAACGATATTTTTTCACTCCATAAGTATGTTCAGGTGCCAGTACTGACCGAATTTATTCCCATAAGGAATATTGTGAAGTAGATTAGTCCATTTCAGACCCCCAAACATACACGTACAAACGCACTTACATAAATACACTTACATAATTGGTCGCATTCGGAGGTAATCGTTATGCGGGGGTCCACTGTATTTATAAGATAGTTTTAAGACTGCCTGAAGTGCCTTGCATGACAAGGAACTTTTAAAGTAGTTTATACATTCATCAGTATTCCTTCAGTAGCTGTGTCACCAGAAGTGCACAGTTTTTTTTTTTTTTTTTTTTTTTTTTTTTTTTTTTTTCAACAAGTCGGCCGTCTCCCACCGAGGCAGGGTGACCCAAAAAAAGAAAGAAAATCCCCAAAAAGAAAATACTTTCATCATCATTCAACACTTTCACCACACTCGCACATTATCACTGTTTTTGCAGAGGTGCTCAGAATACAACAGTCTAGAAGCATACACACATAAAGATGCACAACATATCCCTCCAAACTGCCAATATCCCAAACCCCTCCTTTAAAGTGCAGGCATTGTACTTCCCATTTCCAGGACTCAAGTCCGACTATATGAAAATAACCGGTTTCCCTGAATCCCTTCACTAAATATTACCCTGCTCACACTCCAACAGATCGTCAGGTCCCAAGTACCATTCGTCTCCATTCACTCCTATCTAACACGCTCACGCACGCTTGCTGGAAGTCCAAGCCCCTTACCCACAAAACCTCCTTTACCCCCTCTCTCCAACCCTTTCGAGGACGACCCCTACCCCGCCTTCCTTCCCCTATAGATTTATATGCTTTCCATGTCATTCTACTTTGATCCATTCTCTCTAAATGACCAAACCACCTCAACAACCCCTCTTCTGCCCTCTGACTAATACTTTTATTAACTCCACACCTTTTCCTAATTTCCACACTCCGAATTTTCTGCATAATATTTACACCACACATTGCCCTTAGACAGGACATCTCCACTGCCTCCAACCATCTCCTCTCTGCTGCATTTACCACCCAAGCTTCACACCCATATAAGAGTGTTGGTACTACTATACTTTCATACATTCCCTTCTTTGCCTCCATAGATAACGTTTTTTGACTCCACATATACCTCAACGCACCACTCACCTTTTTTCCCTCATCAATTCTATGATTAACCTCATCCTTCATAAATCCATCCGCCGACACGTCAACTCCCAAGCACAGATATTATGATTAAATAACCTCAGAACTGTAGTGTTTCCACTCCTTCAGAGTGACAGCACTGTACTTTCCACCACCAGTTAACCAGTTTCCCTGAATCCTTCCATAATAAAATCATAGTGCTAAACCTGAAAGGGTCTTTTAATGCTGAAATCCTTTCCTAGATGTTGCCCTGCTTACATATTTGGTCATTTGACCAAGGCATTTCACTGACTATTTAGTCCACCTGTAAAAACTAAAAGATCACATTAAAAAATGTGATGGTAGGATTACCATCCCATATGCAACACAATGGATCATTACCCATTAATGTCCAAGAATAGAATGCTAATAATACTTCCAGTTGTACGTCTTATCTGACTTGTGATTATCCAGTCTGATAAATGTTTATTATATTCAATGAAAACTACATATATAAATTACTTTTAACAATTCAATAACAACATTTTTATGTTAGGGATAAATGACCACAATAAAATTAACAACAGTGCAATTAACATAATTTATTGTTTCTCCTTAATCAGAATATGTATTTTTAGTGTGATGATAATACAATTTAAGGGGACAATGTATTAATTTTACAACATTTTAATTGTTCAACAGGTGATGTCAGAAGAATCTGGAGCACTTATGCTTGCGATTCCTATATGTGGCCTGGTGGCAGTGACTGTGAACTTGGTACTTGCTCATCTCCTCACCACATTTCCACATTTTCCAGGTGTCATACTGGCCCTCAATCTCACCCTACATATTCTCATCCGATATTTTACTCCACATTTTGCTGGAAACATGACCTCACTGTGTGATGTTGAGGGGAAAACACACCTAATTTCCATTGGTTTTCCTCAGTGGTTTAGGGATTCCATTAAAGATACTTTCATAAATGAACCCTTCTTGCTCTTGCCCACTTCGCTAGATATTTTTTCATGTCATAAAGTGCATTTAAGTGTCATGGCCATGATGGGTTGTGCATGTTCCATATTGCTATTAATATTAGCAAGAGTCATGTAGTGAATGCTGCATACTTGCCCATAAATCAGAAATTTGGGAGAAAGTAATTTATTTAAGATAGGAATTAGTGTTAGGGAAAGTATTACTCTATATAAATTTTTGTAGACAACTTCATGAAACTGATAAATGTTTATTTTCTTACGAGTGTTTTTTAACGATTTAGCAAAACAATTGTTATAAAAGTAGTTCATCATATTTTTTTTATTATTATTATTATTATTAACACATCAGCCGATTCCCACCAAGGCAGGGTGGCCTGAAAAAGACAAACTTTCATCATTCACTCCATCACTGTCTTGCCAGAGGGATGCTTTACACTACAGTTATAAAATTGCAACATTAACACTCCTTCAGAGTGCAGACACTGTACTTCCCATCTCCAGGACTCAAGTCCGGCCTGCTGGTTTCCCTGAATCCTTTCATAAATGTTACTTTGCTCACAATTCAATAGCACGTCAAGTATTAAAAACCATTTGTCTCCATTCCCTCCTATCAAATATGCTCATGCATGCTTGCTGGAAGTCCAACCCCCTCACATACAAAACCTCCTTTACCCCCTCCAACCCTTCCTAGGCCAACCCCTACTCTGCCTTCCCTCCACTACAGATTTATACACTCTCGAAGTCATTCTGTTTTGTTCCATTCTCTCTACATGTCTGAACCACCTTTTTGGTTTGCACAATATTAGCAAAGTAGAAGCAAGGGAAAAAACACTCAAATGAGTGCAGGCTGTCAGCATGAGTTTTATTTTTAATTGCAAAATACTAGACGCTTTTGGCAAGTAATGAAATGCACTGACTAGGCCTAAATTGTCTTTTTAGCCATCTCTTTCCAAGGTAGGGTGACCCAAAAAAGTAAACATTTATCATTCAGCAGTTATTTTGGGTAAATGCTATGAAATACCAAGACAATGTTAAGGGGGGACAAATGCAGTTAAGATATGTGCAACACTTGGGTACCTTTATTACCAAAACAGTGCACAACAGGCTTCTTCAGTCAAATTCAGGCTAATATAACACCCTGAGACAGTAGTAATAGTAGTTTTATAAGTGATGTCTTTCAATCACAGTAGGAGTGTTGAATCCTCCAGCCTAGAGCAGAAGCATATGTTCACACTCTTGTACTGTAGATAAATTAAGGTGAAGCTGCTGGAGGTGACATTGAAGGTTGAGTGTGGCCTACTAGAGGAAGTAACTCATACTAAGCAATAGTTTAGCAAATGAATTGCAGAAGACTTCCTCTGTACCAAGACACCATAGTGTTACTGTGTCAGACAAATATTATATTATTGATGGTATACTATAACATATTGGCTGCACAACTCTTGCTCGAGGGATTAACCATTCTTGCCAAAGCTGTGGGACTGATCACCTCAGAACTACTTATACTGTCTCCAGTGTTGTTAGCACCTGTATTCAACCAAAGAAGCCTGTTGTGCAGGCAGAGCATTGCAGCAACGAAGATACCCAAATGTTGCACATGTCTTATCAGCCTGTCAGTATTGTCTACCATCAAATGCAGTTATAGATAAACTATATTGACACTTTTGCCTGTAGCTGAATCAACACCCTGTAATTCTATTAATTAAAATTTGACTGGCTACTTCAACCCCCAGCTTTCTAAGGAACCAGACACTGGACCATGTTTAAGGAACGATAAATCAGGACTTGAGTCCTGGAGATGGGAAGTACAGTGCCTGCACTCTGAAGGAGGGTGTTAATGTTGCAGTTTAACTGTAGTGTAAAGCACCCTTCTGGCAAGACAGTGATGGAGTGAATGATGGTGAAAGTTTTTCTTTTTTGGGCCACCCTGCCTTGGTGGGAATTGGCCAGTGTGATAATAATAATAAAAAAATCAAGCTTCTATCATACCTTATGCTGAATGACACACTGAGGTTTAGCACTTAACTAATAATTTAATGCGTAAATGAGATCTGCCCTGACTTTGCCTTATTAAAAGTTGTCAGTAACCCTCAGTCTATTACTTGGAGGTTGTGCTGCCAACAAGAAAGAAGACAAAGACATATCATATTAGCCCTTATCAGACAATGTTAAACTCCAAAGTGAACTTTTTCATGTCATGAAAGATATTATCCAAGTCTTTTTCTGCTACATATATCTGTCTTCATTTGTGATAACATGTTCTTACAGGAGTAGAGCTGTATTTGTAATATACCATTTTGTGTTTGGTTTGTCATATAATTTTTATAAAGTTTTCATTTTTTTTTTTTTAATATGTGCAATACTACATACCTCTTATCTCTTGAAAAGCTGATCACTATTTGTGAAGGAATACTACCTAGCAATCTTTTAGCACCTTATTTATTTATTAGTTTTCTGTTGAATTCTTTTGTTCTCCATTGAGGGTGATAAAAAACATATGCTACAAATACTGGATCAACCAGGTTGTGGTGGCTATGTGGGCCTATGGACCACATAGTCGCACAACCTAGTTGACCAGGTTATCAACAGGGAATCCCTCTAAACTGGTCACAGGTATGTCACAGGTATTATTTTAGGATTTTATATATGTTATCTTTTCTACTCTTTTCTAAATTTATAGACATTTTTGTTAATGTCTCAGAGATCTAACTTATATTGTCACATTGCATTTTTCATACTTCACTGAATTCTTGATCAAGTGACATCTCAGTCCTCCACTATCATATTGACCTCCACTTATATGTGGATCTGACTCGCACCTATTTTCATCTCGTCCAAGGAATATATATATATATGCTGAATGCATCCTTTGTACTTGAAAAGGCTCTAGAGCAAAATCTTGTCCAAATAAACACTTGTTCTTTGTATGTGTGGTTTTTGTTCTTATAGATAACCTAGATGTAAAACCAGTTTTTGAATGTGGTTTTTTTGAACCACATCTTTTTTTACCATACAAAATATAAGCACACTAACCATGATAGCATTTTCAGAGCAGAACAGGAAAGTGTATTCACAACCAGACCATCGCAAACAGAGCAAAACAATGCAAGGCTATGATACAGACCCGTATCAGTAACTGGATCCTGGATACAAAGGCAAGAGATTGACAGGAGAGAGTAAAAGGCATATATGCAGTGCATATACTTTGCTTTTGTTGATGAAGCTTCTAAGGAAGCAAAACTTTGCATATATGCCTCTTACTTGAACAATACATTCTCTTATCTCTCCCAATGTTTCACTCAACTTTATATATCAGAAAAAAATTATTAACCTTCATGGTATTAACAAATGTTGAAGAGGACCTTGGTCAAAATGTTTATCTTCTCTCATTTCTGTCTATATTTTTACTTGTAATGAACAATTTTTACACAGAGCATTGTAGTAATACAGCAGTAGTCAAAAGTAGTTAGCAGTAGTAGTTAAAAGTAGTTAGTAGTACAGTACCATGACTTACAAAAATTGTAATAACATGATTGCAAAGAAACCACATAAGTGGGGTTTGAAACCATGGCGAGTTTTAGGAATCACTTGCCATGGGTTCAAACTCCACTCATTCTATGGTTTGTTAACAAGTACTAGTAGTAGTTAGTAGTAGATAATCGTTGAAGTATGCCAGGAGTGGAAATACTGGGTTACTCTTAGGGTTGTGTCATGTGGCAGTCTTACGGATGAATGTTTCTAATATGTTATTGACTAACACATCTGAAATTATAACGATACCTTGCATATCTGGCCTCCCATTATTTGAACCTCGCCAATATCCAAACAAGCCCTGGGAAAGGGCAAAATTCTAAAATTATTACTGAAACATCCGAACAGCTGTTTGAATACGGCAGAAGGCTGATTCAAACTTGGCGCACACTTTAGTGTACTAGTTGGCCATTAGGAGCCGCACTCTTCGCCAACCCCACCACCCAAAGTCGACCCTCTGTGATATCAAGAAGGCTCATGATAAGATTATGGCCTACACAAGTGAGTTTTCTGCCACCTCAAAAACTAGAAAAAGTGCCGAAAGAAAAGTGATGGCAAAGCCACAGAGCTTGGAACTATCAGTGCTTGAAGTGGTACCTACAACAACGTGGTAGGTATCACTGGCGCTAAACTTACAATGGCTGCAGAAAAATTCAGCAAGCAGATTGGCCCATATCACATTATGACTTTCAGGGCACTTAAGTATCAGAATTAGAAAAAACGGAGTCAGAAATTGACCTATTAGGGGCGGGGTTGGTCAGAAGAAAAGTCTAGGGACAAAGACATTCCATTTCGGGGACCATCCAATAGGGTGGTCCAAGTTCGACACAGTGGGCCACTTCAGCACTAAACACAAGTTAAGGGCCACAGAGCATTTCGGGCAAATTAGGTCAGTTTAGTCTCTGGATGCGACCCACACCAGTTGACTGACACCCAGGTACCCATTTTACTGATGGGTGAACAGGGACAACAGGTAAAAGGAAATATGCACAATGTTTCCACTCTTGCTGGGAACGGACACTCAGTGTTGAAAAAAAAAAAAAAAAAAAATATATATATATATATATATATATATTTTTTTTTTTTTTTCAAAAAGTCGGCCGTATCCCCCCGCGGCAGGGTGACCCAAAAAAGAAAGAAAATCCCCAAAAAGAAAATACTTTCATCATCATTCAACACTTTCACCACACTCGCACATTATCACTGTTTTTGCAGAGGTGCTCAGAATACAACAGTCTAGAAGCATACACATATAAAGATACACAACATATCCCTCATATATATATATATATATATATATATATATATATATATATATATATATATATATATATATATATATATATATATATATATATATATATATATATATATATATATTTTATTATCATTTTTATTATCACACTGGCCGATTCCCACCAAGGCAGGGTGGCCCGAAAAAGAAAAACTTTCACCATCATTCACTCCATCACTGTCTTGCCAGAAGGGTGCTTTACACTACAGTTTTTAAACTGCAACATTAACACCCCTCCTTCAGAGTGCAGGCACTGTACTTCCCATCTCCAGGACTCAAGTCCGGCCTGCCGGTTTCCCTGAATCCCTTCATAAATGTTACTTTGCTCACACTCCAACAGCACGTCAAGTATTAAAAACCATTTGTCTCCATTCACTCCTATCAAACACGCTCACGCATGCCTGGTGGAAGTCCAAGCCCCTCGCACACAAAACCTCCTTTACCCCCTCCCTCCAACCCTTCCTAGGCCGACCCCTACCCCGCCTTCCTTCCACTACAGACTGATACACTCTTGAAGTTATTCTGTTTCGCTCCATTCTCTCTACATGTCCGAACCACCTCAACAACCCTTCCTCAGCCCTCTGGACAACAGTTTTGGGTCACCCTGCCTCGGTGGGAGACGGCCGACTTGTTGAAAATAAATATATATATATATATATATATATATATATATATATATATATATATATATATATATATATATATATTTTCAACAAGTCGGCCGTCTCCCACCGAGGCAGGGTGACCCAAAAAAAGAAAGAAAATCCCCAAAAAGAAAATGCTTTCATCATCATTCAACACTTTTACCACACTCACACATAATCACTGTTTTTGCAGAGGTGCTCAGAATACAACAGTTTAGAAGCATATACGTGTAAAGATACACAACATATCCCTCTAAACTGCCAATATCTCAAACCCCTCCTTTAAAGTGCAGGCATTGTACTTCCCATTTCCAGGACTCAAGTCCGACTATATGAAAATAACCGGTTTCCCTGAATCCCTTCACTAAATATTACCCTGCTCACACTCCAACAGATCGTCAGGTCCCAAGTACCATTCGTCTCCATTCACTTCTATCTAACACACACACGCACGCTTGCTGGAAGTCCAAGCCCCTTGCCCACAAAACCTCCTTTACCCCCTCTCTCCAACCCTTTCGAGGACGACCCCTACCTCGCCTTCCTTCCCCTATAGATTTTTTATGCTTTCCATGTCATTCTACTTTGATCCATTCTCTCTAAATGACCAAACCACCTCAACAACCCCTCTTCTGCCCTCTGACTAATACTTTTATTAACTCCACACCTTTTCCTAATTTCCACACTCCGAATTTTCTGCATAATATTTACACCACACATTGCCCTTAGACAGGACATCTCCACTGCCTCCAACTGTCTCCTCGCTGCTGCATTTGCCACCCAAGCTTCACACCCATATAAGAGTGTTGGTACTACTATACTTTCATACATTCCCTTCTTTGCCTCCATAGATAACGTTTTTTGACTCCACATATACCTCAATGCACCACTCGCCTTTTTTCCCTCATCAATTCTATGATTAACCTCATCCTTCATAAATCCATCTGCTGACACGTCAACTCCCAAGTATCTGAAAACATTTACTTCTTCCATACTCCTCCTCCCCAATTTGATATCCAATTTTTCTTTATCTAAATCATTTGATACCTTCATCACCTTATTCTTTTCTATGTTCACTCTCAACTTTCTACCTTTACACACATTCCCAAACTCATCCACTAACCTTTGCAATTTTTCTTTAGAATCTCCCATAAGCACAGTATCATCAGCAAAAAGTAACTGTGTTAATTCCCATTTTGAATTTGATTCCCCATAATTTAATCCCACCCCTCTCCTGAACACCCTAGCATTTACTTCTTTTACAACCCCATCTATAAATATATTAAACAACCATGGTGACATTACACATCCCTGTCTAAGACCTACTTTTACCGGGAAGTAGTCTCCCTCTCTTCTACACACCCTAACCTGAGCCTCACTATCCTCATAAAAACTCTTTACAGCATTTAGTAACTTACCACCTATTCCATATACTTACAACATCTGCCACATTGCTCCCCTATCCACTCTATCATATGCTTTTTCTATATCCATAAATGCAATAAAAACTTCCCTACCTTTATCTAAATACTTTTCACATATATGCTTCAATGTAAACACTTGATCTACACATCCCCTACCCACTCTGAAACCTCCTTGCTCATCCGCAATCCTACATTCTGTCTTACCTCTAATTCTTTCAATTATAACCCTACCATACACTTTTCCTGGTATACTCAATAAACTTATTCCTCTATAATTTTTACAATCTCTTTTGTCCCCTTTCCCTTTATATAAAGGGACTATACATGCTCTCTGCCAATCCCTAGGTACCTTCCCCTCTTTCATACATTTATTAAACAAAAGTACCAACCACTCCAACACTATATCCCCCCCTGCTTTTAACATTTCTGTCATGATCCCATCAGTTCCAGCTGCTTTACCCCCTTTCATTCTACGTAATGCCTCACGTACCTCCCCCACACTTACATTCTGCTCTTCTTCACTCCTAAAAGATGGTATACCTCCCTGACCAGTGCATGAAATTACCACCTCCCTTTCTTCCTCAACATTTAAAAGTTCCTCAAAATATTCTCGCCATCTACCTAATACCTCCCTCTCCCCATCTACTAACTCCCCTACTCTGTTTTTAACTGACAAATCCATACTTTCCCTAGGCTTTCTTAACTTGTTTAACTCACTCCAAAAATTTTTCTTATTTTCATTAAAATTTCTTGACAGTGCCTCTCCCACTCTATCATCTGCTCTCCTTTTGCACTCTCTCACCACTCTCTTCACCTTTCTTTTACTCTCCATATACTCTGCTTTTCTTATAACACTTCTGCTTTGTAAAAACCTCTCATAAGCTACCTTTTTCTCTTTTATCACACCCTTTACTTCATCATTCCACCAATCACTCCTCTTTCCACCTGCCCCCACCCTCCTATAACCACAAACTTCTGCCCCACATTCTAATACTGCATTTTTAAAACTATTCCAACCCTCTTCAACCCCCCCACTACTCATCTTTGCACTAGCCCACCTTTCTGCCAACAGTCGCTTATATCTCCCCCGAACTCCCTCCTCCCTTAGTTTATACACTTTAACCTCCCTCTTACTTGTTGTTGCCACCTTCCTCTTTTCCCATCTACCTCTTACTCTAACTGTAGCTACAACTAAATAATGATCCGATATATCAGTTGCCCCTCTATAAACATGTACATCCTGGAGCCTACCCATCAACCTTTTATCCACCAATACATAATCTAACAAACTACTTTCATTACGTGCTACATCATACCTTGTATATTTATTTATCCTCTTTTTCATAAAATATGTATTACTTATTACCAAATCTCTTTCTACACATAGCTCAATTAAAGGTTCCCCATTTACATTTACCCCTGGCACCCCAAATTTACCTACTACTCCCTCCATAACATTTTTACCCACTTTGTCATTGAAATCCCCAACCACCATTACTCTCACACTTGATTCAAAACTCCCCACGCATTCACTCAACATTTCCCAAAATCTCTCTCTCTCCTCTACACTTCTTTCTTCTCCAGGTGCATACACACTTACTATAACCCACTTTTCACATCCAATCTTTATTTTACTCCACATAATCCTTGAATTAATACATTTATATATACAGTGGACTCTCGACTAACGCTTTTAATCTGTTCCTGAGAGCTCATCGTTAGTCAGAATAATTGTTAGTCAAGTTAATTTTCCCCATAAGAAATAATGGAAATCAAATTAATCCGTGCA
>NC_091298.1:14922320-14992320 GCF_038502225.1 Cherax quadricarinatus | reverse complement strand
CTGCTGGAGTATGAGCAAGGTAACATGAAGGGATTCAGGGAAACCGGCAGGCCGAACTTGAGTCCTGGAGGTGGGAAGTACAGTGTCTAAAGGAGGGGTGTAATGTTGCAGTTTTATAACTTTAGTGTAACCGCACCTCTGGCAAGATAGTGATGGAATGAATGATGGTGAAAATTTTTCTTTTACCCTGTCTTGGTGGGAGACGGACGATGTGTTAATAAAATAAAATAAATAAAATTAAATAAAAAATTAAATAAATATATATTACACACACACACACACATTAAAGAAAACTATTGCATGATCTTTTAGTGATACAAAGGTTCTAGGCAGGGCCTGTAGGTAAAAAAAAATATATAGAAATGCTTCATATTCTTACCTACTCATATCAGGACTCATCCATATTTCATACTAACGGTTACGGAGAGGGATTCTCACTTGACTGCAACTCTGTCATTCTAGTAATCTAGTATTTCACATACATAACCTTAGCGTTGCAGATACTTTAATTTTTTTATATATAGGAAAATTCAATAAATCAATATATGAGTGCTCCCGGGCCTCAAAAAAATCTATCCGTGGGCCAAAAGTGGCCCACGAGCCCATAGTTGGACCACCCTGTATAATAATAATTAGTATATAACTTATTTCCCCATTATCCACCAACCCAAAAAATATATACATTGATCCACTGAATTGCCGCCCTACACCTATTGTTCCCTGCTCGAGACTGAACAAATTAAAGTTACTCAAAATTATATATAAATTTTTGATATGCGGCTTTATTTTAGGCAAATTTTAGTGAGGTTACGTTATACTGCTATGCTAGTTTTGACTTAAAAAAAAAAAGAAAGAATTGAGAGAGGGATGATGTCGAGGGGGCGAGAAGAATCTTCAGACAATCAGGAAGTAACTACGTTGAAATATTTACTTACATAATGAACTAAGCACTGCGCCTGCTGAGTTTCCTCTGAGATCAGTGTGCCAGCAGCAGACTCACGTTTTTGCATACTCAAAACATACTCACACGAGTCAGAAACGTTCACAGGGAAGGAAGTATAACCTCCACCATTATTTTTAGCTGTTAGCACTTAAAACAATGTCACGCAGCAATGTCTGGACACAGCACAACTCACAAGCATAAAACACTTCCCGTCATATAGAACACAGACTCGAGTCATGAACTGACTCAAGTGACAGCTGGTTCCTTGGGCAGGGAAAATCGGGCTAAATTATCCAGATTAATGGGTGGTTAATGAAGTTCAAAGCCTTTCAACTATTCTAGGTTCATTAACGCTGCATTTAACATCACCACCAGACCAAAAATACTCCTATCCCAAACATAGGGATTAAAATGAAATCTCAGTATACACAAGCTGAGAGAAATATCCAGTTATTTTCAATCGTTAACGCCACAGTTCATACTTCACAAACGTCAAGAAAACTTGAATCACTAGAGTAAGGATTAACGTAGGCGCTCAGTGTATATACAGATATATATTCCAGTTTATATACTGCAAGATGTACATCTGTCATAACTTATACCTAATAATTATTTTCATATATTCCCTGCTTCGTGAACTCTGATTTAAGACAGACGTTCCTGCTTCATGAACCTTGATCCAAGCAGACATTCCTGCTCATGAACCTTGATCAAAACAGACAGTCCTGCTTCATGAACCTTGATCCAAGCAGACAGTCCTGCTTCATGAACCTTGATCCAAGCAGACAGTCTTGCTTCATGAACCTTGATCCAAGCAGACAGTCCTGCTCATGAACCTTGATCAAAGCAGACAGTCCTGCTTCATGAACCTTGATCCAAGCAGACGTTCCTGCTTCATGAACCTTGATCCAAGTAGACGTTCCTGCTTCATGAACCTTGATCCAAGCAGACGTTCCTGCTTCATGAACCTTGATCCAAGTAGACGTTCCTGCTTCATGAACCTTGATCCAAGCAGACGTTCCTGCTTCATGAACCTTGATCCAAGCAGACGTTCCTGCTTCATGAACCTTGATCCAAGCAGACATTCCTGCTTCACGGTTCTTCACGAAGGTGCAACAATATCAGTAAATTTATTTTTCTTGATTTTAAGAAGAAAACAAGTGCTGAACCCGTCGCAGTCATACAGCGACTGTGAAATAAGAGACAATCAGATTTGACCCATGGAATATAATATATCTTTGTTTCAACAAGTGCATGTACAAGGTATATAAGCTTAACTGACATCATTATTATAACCATGGGGGAGCGCTAAACCCGTTTACCTGGAGTTTACCTGGAGAGAGTTCCGGGGGTCAACGCCCCCGCGGCGTTGAAGGTTCTCATTATCCATCCTGTCATTTTTCTAGCAGATGCGATTGATACAATGTTATGGTCCTTGAAGGTGAGATTCTCCGAGATGATCACTCCCAGGTCTTTGACGTTGGTTTTTCGCTCTATTTTGTGGCCAGAATTTGTTTTGTACTATGATGAAGTTTTAATTTCCTCGTTTTTACCATATCTGAGTAATTAAAATTTCTCATCGTTGAACTTCATATTGTTTTCTGCAGCCCTTTGAAAGATTTGGTTGATGTCCGCCTGGAGCCTTGCAGTGTCTGCAATGGAAGACACTGTCATGCAGATTCGGGTGCCATCTGCAAAGGAAGACACGGTGCTGTGGCTGACATCCTTGTCTATGTCAGATATGAGGATGAGAAACAAGATGGGAGCGAGTACTGTGCCTTGTGGAACAGAGCTTTTCACCGTAGCCGCCTCAGACTTGACTTTGTTGATCCAATTCCCTAGATCAAAAGCCCCTCACCAGCGTCAAGGGACCTCCCTTGAGGGGCTCAACTGACATCAGTGACTTACTACTATACAGAAAGTCACTTGCTATGCAGAGCATTTCGGGCTAAGGTCAATTTTGTCCCAGGATGCGACCCACACCAGTCGGCTAACACCCAGGTACCTATTTTACTAATGGGCGAACAGGACAACAGGTTTGAGGAAACGCTTCCAATGTTTTCACCCTTGCCGGGAATCGAACCCGGACACTCAGCGTGTGAAGCGAGAGCTTGTGCCACCAGGCTACAGGCTTGATTTTTTAGCTAATTTACACACGTGTTAATATGTACAACACTTGTACTTATGTGTACCTTATTTGCTAGTGTTGGTCCTCTCTTTTCGTTTATGATTACCTATAAAAGAAAGAAAACGAACTCTAATCAGTGCATATAGAAAACGAGTTCTCTTGTTGACAATAGCTGTCCAGGTATGAGCTGAATATTCGGCCATTCAGGTAAAAAGGTAAGATAAGATTTGTTAGGTTTTTTAACCCGGGGAGGGTTAACTACCCAGGATAACCCAGAAAGTCAGTGCGTTATCAAGGACTGTGTTATTTCCATTGGGGTTATTTACACGTATGTTACTATGTACGATAATTTGTGTTAATTTCCCAGGATGCGACCCATACCAGTCGACTGACACCCACTGCTAGATAAAACGTGTAAGGTACTATGCCTAACATTTCCACCCGTGCCGGGAACTGAACCATGGACACCAGTGTGATAAGATAACTGAAAACAGTGTGTCATCGAGGACTGTCTGTCTTATTTCCATTGGGGGTCCTTCAATCTTGTCCCCCCAGGATGCGACCCACACCAGTCTACTAACACTCAGGTACCTACTTGTTTGCAAGGAACTAAGGAACATTATTATAATCAAAACAGGAAGATTATTATAAACAAAAGTAAGCGCTAAACCCACAAGGGGTCATACAGAGCTGCATGTGGACAGGGACAGCAGGTGTAAGGAAACACGCCCAATATCTCCACCTCGCCGGTGACTGCACCACTGACACTCACTCTTTGAGGCGTGAGCGTTGTCAACGGAGCCACGGGACAGTTGTCGTTACGCAAACTTTTTGTAATTTGTTTTGTAGTCTCACAACCAGGAAGCTAGAACCTTATCTTAAACCATGTTGAGGCTAGCTGTAAACCCGTAGGGGTCATACAGCAGCTTGGGGAATGAGAGGCAGTAAGATTCGATCCAAGGAAAGAGGGAAGTTCTCGCCGACTTCATTATATAATTGATATCTCGGAGGAGAGGATATCTGCCAGTCGAAGTGTATATACTCGTATACCGAGATATATTTTGCCATGTCAAGCTTTATGATGCTATAATTAAAGTTGTATAAAACTCTGCACAGAACAAAACTTTGTCTCAGTATAAGCTTATACCGAAACAGTTTTGTTCTGTGCAAAGGTTTATAAAGTCCTTATGACATGATTAATTAAGCTCAACACAACAAAATATATCTCGGTAAATGAGTTCTGTAACCTGTCGTTTCTTCAAGATGAGATCTCCTCATTACTAAATGATTAGTAATTACTGTACTGAAGAAATTCGAAATCCGTAGAGGTCAAACAGTGCCTAGGGAATGGGAGATAATCAGGTTTCAACAAAGGAAGAAGAGGGTAGCTACAATTTCTTGGATCACGAACCCTTCGCCAGCATCAAGCTGTACCAACTTTCCCAACATCCATTTACCCTCCCCGGATAAGAGGGACTCAAGGAGGACGATCTTACTGAACTGATACGAGTTTCGTATTTAATAACATTTGATACTCTACATTAAGCGACTACTCCGATATATATCACATTTGACAATGTTAGTACTCAATGGTTGATTGTTATGGTGGCCTTATGGGAACGTTGCAGTGTATGTTAGACGGACCTGGGCTTTGAAATGATCTACGGAAGAATAACACTTCTGGCAAGCGTCAGGCTAATGAAAAGAAACATTATCTGGTATGTAAAATAATAAATGAAAAGTCCAAAATATCTGAAAAAATACCAAAAATGGATAAAGGCATGAACATCGAAAACAGCAGAGGCAGCTCATTGGAAATAAGTCACTCTGACCGTTTTTTGGGCTGTCTCAGGTAATTTATACATATATTGCTAGGTATGATAATTGTGTTTATGTGTACCTGTACCTAAATAAACTTACTAACTACTCTTGTAAGCTCCTCTCTGTAGAGGACGTTCACACTTGCATACATTACCATTCGTTGATTTTTAACTGACCTAAAGCCTTTACAAAAAAAAAAATATTATTCCGCTCTAGATTAGTTTAATTATACATAAATATGGGTTAATTTATCAACCCATATTTACATATAGCTAAGCCACAACTAGAAAACGGCGAGCTGTACAGAGTGACTTAATATCTGGCGACGCTGGTCATACCGTAACAACCTTAGAACGTTGGTACCTCCGCGCAAGCTGTGTATTATTATTGTTATAATCAAAGCCAAGCGCTAAACCACCGGGGTCATACAGTGCAAGCTGTGAAGCTGGAGAACTTGCGGAATCTACCCAAGGCCGGATACAAAGCAGGGTTGTCTAACCTTATGCACCCCAAACCAAATACAGTGGACCCCCGGTTAACGATTTTAATCCGTGCAAGAGGGCTCATCGTTATGCGAAATAATCGTTATGCGAATTAATTTTCCCCATAAGAAATAATGGAAATAAAATTAATCCGTGCAAGACGCCCAAAAGTATGAAAAAAAATTTTTTTTACCACATGAAATGTTAATTTTAATACACACAAACTGAAAAAGGCATGCACAATTACATGACACTTACTTTTATAGAAGATCTGGTGATGATTGATGGGATGGGAGGAGGGGAGAGCATTATCTTCTTACTGTTTAGAAGGGGAATCCCCTTCCATTAGGACTTGAGGTAGCAAGTCCTTTTCTGGGGTTACTTCCCTTCTTCTTTTAATGCCACTAGGACCAGCTTCAGAGTCACTGGACCTCTGTCGCACAACAAATCTGTCCATAGAGCTCTGTACCTCCCGTTTCTTCAAGACTTTCCTAAAATGGGCCATAACATTGTCATTGAAATAGTCACAAGCACGGCTTGCAACAGCTGTGTCAGGGTGATTTTCATCTATAAAGGTTTGCAGTTCAAACCACTCTGCACACATTTCCTTAATCTTTGAAGTAGGCACAATGGATTCCACAACTGGCATAGGCTTCTCAGGGTTAGCCCCAAACCCTTCAAAATCTTTCTTAATTTCCATACTAAGTCTCACCCTTTTTACCACAGGGTTGGCACTAGAAGCTTTCTTGGGGCCCATGGTCACTTATTTTCCAGAAACACCACCGAAAACACTGTAATAATACGAAATATTCCGAGTGTATGCTTGGATGTTACCGCGGAGGCTGGCTGGTAAACAATGGGACGGCCGGCACATGTGAGGGCACATTGGACGCGTCTCGGACGAAAATCGGTATGCGGGTTTTTAATCGGTATGCGGGGCAAAAATTTTGCGATAAAAGTAATCGTTATGCGGAAAAATCGCTATGCGATGCCATCGTTATGCGGGGGTCCACTGTAATTTATTCCTGCCCACGCACCCCATCTCACAACATTTTTGATAAAAAAGATTGAATTTACGTCCAAAATATATTAAATTCATACTTTATTGTAGATTTGTAAGAACGAACAAAGTACTATAGTAATTTATTGACTTGGAATTATAATTAAAGTAGAATTAAGAAAATATTCTTTGACTCCCAGGCACCGTTCCTGCATGTTCATGATAAAGCTTTAGCAAGTCCATTATCTGACATGATGAAGCTTTATCAAGTCAATTTATTGACGTGACAAAGCTTTATAAAGTCAGCTGATTTAAATGGTAAGCTTTATCAAGTCAGCTGATTGAAATGATAAAACTCTACACAGTTCAAAGTTGTCACACTTGACACTTGCTCTGCGCCTGTGTCCAGGGCGACTCCACTATGAAACTCATGAAGCATTAAGCTTAAGGGTCCCCTAATGGGCGACTCCACTATGAAACTCATGAAGCATTAAGCTTAAGGGTCCCCTAATGGGCGACTCAACTATGAAACTCATGAAGCATTAAGCTTAAGGGTCCCCTAATGGGCGACTCCACTATGAAACTCATGAAGCATTAAGCTTAAGGGTCCCCTAATGGGCGACTCCACTATGAAACTCATGAAGCATTAAGCTTAAGGGTCCCCTAATGGGCGACTCCACTATGAAACTCATGAAGCATTAAGCTCCCCTATGGGCGAACTATGAAACATTAAGCTTTAGGGTCCCCTAATGGGCGACTCCACTATGAAACTCATGAAGCATTAAGCTTTAGGGTCCCCTAATGGGCGACTCCACTATGAAACTCATGAAGCATTAAGCTTTAGGGTCCCCTAATGGGCGACTCCGCTATGAAACTCATGAAGCATTAAGCTTTAGGGTCCCATAATGGGCGACTCAACTATGAAACTCATGAAGCATTAAGCTTTAGGGTCCCATAATGGGCGACTCAACTATGAAACTCATGAAGCATTAAGCTTTAGGGTCCCCTAATGGGCGACTCCACTATGAAACTCATGAAGCATTAAGCTTTAGGGTCCCCTAATGGGCGACTCAACTATGAAACTCATGAAGCATTAAGCTTTAGGGTCCGCTAATGGGCGACTCAACAATGAAACTCATGAAGCATTAAGCTTTAGGGTCCCCTAATGAGAGACTCAACTATGAAACTCATGAAGCATTAAGCTTTAGGGTCCCATAATGAGCGACTCCACTATGAAACTCATGAAGCATTAAGCTTTAGGGTCCCCTAATGGGCGACTCCACTATGAAACTCATGAAGCATTAAGCTTTAGGGTCCCCTAATGGGCGACTCCACTATGAGATTCATGAAGCATTAAGCTTTAGGGTCCCATAATGGGCGACTCAACTATGAAACTCATGAAGCATTAAGCTTTAGAGTCCCCTAATGGGCGACTCCACTATGAAACTCATGAAGCATTAAGCTTTAGGGACCCCTAATGGGCGACTCCACTATGAAACTCATAAAGCATTAAGCTTTAGGGTCCCATAATGGGTGACTCAACTATGAAACTCATGAAGCATTAAGCTTTAGGGTCCCCTAATGGGCGACTCCACTATGAAACTCATAAAGCATTAAGCTTTAGGGTCCCATAATGGGTGACTCAACTATGAAACTCATGAAGCATTAAGCTTTAGGGTCCCCTAATGGGCGACTCCACTATGAAACTCATAAAGCATTAAGCTTTAGGGTCCCATAATGGGTGACTCAACTATGAAACTCATGAAGCATTAAGCTTTAGGGTCCCCTAATGGGCGACTCAACAATGAAACTCATGAAGCATTAAGCTTTAGGGTCCCCTAATGGGAGACTCAACTATGAAACTCATGAAGCATTAAGCTTTAGGGTCCCCTAATGGGCGACTTAACTATGAAACTCACGAAGCATTAAGCTTTAGAGTCCCATAATGGGCGACTTAACTATGAAACTCATGAAGCATTAAGCTTTAGGGTCCCCTAATGGGCGACTCAACTATGAAACTCATGAAGCATTAAGCTTTAGGGTCCCCTTATGGGCGACTCCACTATGAAACTCACGAAGCATTAAGCTTTAGGGTCCCCTAATGGGCGACTCAACTATGAAACTCATGAAGTGCTAAGCTTTAGGGTCCCCTAATGGGCGACTCAACTATGAAACTCATGAAGCATTAAGCTTTAGGGTCCCCTAATCAACTATGAAACTCACGAAGCGTTAAGCTTTAGGGTCCCATAATGGGCGACTCCACTATGAAACTCACGAAGCGTTAAGCTTTAGGGTCCCATAATGGGCGACTCAACTATGAAACTCATGAAGCATTAAGCTTTAGGGTCCCCTAATGGGCGACTCCACTATGAAACTCATGAAGCATTAAGCTTTAGGGTCCCCTAATGGGCGACTCAACTATGAAACTCATGAAGCATTAAGCTTTAGGGACCCCTAATGGGCGACTCCACTATGAAACTCATGAAGCATTAAGCTTTAGGGTCCCCTAATGGGCGACTCAACTATGAAACTCACGAAACATTAAGCTTTAGGGTCCCCTAATGGGCGACTCCACTATGAAACTCATGAAGCATTAAGCTTTAGGGTCCCATAATGGGCGACTCCACTATGAAACTCATGAAGCATTAAGCTTTAGGGTCCCCTAATGGGCGACTCCACTATGAAACTCACGTAGCATTAAGCTTTAGGGTCCCATAATAGGCGACTCCACTATGAAACTCACGAAGCATTAAGCTTTAGGGTCCCCTAATGGGCGACTCAACTATGAAACTCATGAAGCATTAAGCTTTAGGGTCCCCTAATGGGCGACTCCACTATGAAACTCATGAAGCATTAAGCTTTAGGGTCCCCTAATGGGCGACTCAACTATGAAACTCATGAAGCATTAAGCTTTAGGGTCCCCTAATGGGCGACTCAACTATGAAACTCATGAAGCATTAAGCTTTAGGGTCCCATAATGGGCGACTCAACTATGAAACTCATGAAGCATTAAGCTTTAGGGTCCCCTAATGGGCGACTCAACTATGAAACTCATGAAGCATTAAGCTTTAGGGTCCCCTAATGGGCGACTCAACTATGAAACTCATGAAGCATTAAGCTTTAGGGTCCCCTAATGGGCGACTCAACTATGAAACTCATGAAGCATTAAGCTTTAGGGTCCCCTAATGGGCGACTCCACTATGAAACTCATGAAGCATTAAGCTTTAGGGTCCCCTAATGGGCGACTCAACTTTGAAACTCATGAAGCATTAAGCTTTAGGGTCCCCTAATGGGCGACTCAACTATGAAACTCATGAAGCATTAAGCTTTAGGGTCCCCTAATGGGCGACTCAACTATGAAAGTCACGAAGCATTAAGCTTTAGGGTCCCCTAATGGGCGACTCCACTATGAAACTCATGAAGCATTAAGCTTTAGGGTCCCATAATGGGCGACTCCATTATGAAACTCACGAAGCATTAAGCTTTAGGGTCCCATAATGGGCGACTCAACTATGAAACTCATGAAGCATTAAGCTTTAGGGTCCCCTAATGGGCGATTCAACTATGAAACTCATGAAGCATTAAGCTTTAGGGTCCCCTAATGGGCGAATCAACTATGAAACTCATGAAGCATTAAGATTTAGGGTCCCATAATGGGCGACTCCACTACGAAACTCATGAAGCATTAAGCTTTAGGGTCGCATAATGGGCGACTCAACTATGAAACTCATGAAGCATTAAGCTTTAGGGTCCCATAATGGGCGACTCCACTATGAAACTCATGAAGCATTAAGCTTTAGGGTCCCATAATGGGCGACTCAACTATGAAACTCATGAAGCATTAAGCTTTAGGGTCCTCTAATGGGCGATTCAACTATGAAACTCATGAAGCATTAAGCTTTAGGGTCCCCTAATGGGCGATTCAGCTATGAAACTCATGAAGCATTAAGCTTTTGGGTCCCCTAATGGGCGACTCAACTATGAAACTCATGAAGCATTAAGCTTTAGGGTCCTCTAATGGGCGATTCAACTATGAAACTCATGAAGCATTAAGCTTTAGGGTCCCCTAATGGGCGACTTCACTATGAAACTCATGAAGTATTAAGCATTAGGGTCCCCTAATGGGCGACTCCACTATGAAACTCACGAAGCATTAAGCTTTAGGGTCCCCTAATGGGCGACTCCACTATGAAACTCATGAATCATTAAGCTTTAGGGTCCCCTAATGGGCGACTCGACTATGAAACTCATGAAGCATTAAGCTTTAGGGTCCCCTAATGGCGACTCAACTATGAAACTCATGAAACATTAAGCTTTAGGGTCCCTAATGGGCGACTCCACTATGAAACTCACGAAGCATTAAGCTTTAGAGTCCCATAATGGGCGACTCAACTATGAAACTCACGAAGCATTAAGCTTTAGGGTCCCCTAATGGGTGACTCAACTATGAAACTCATGAAGCATTACGCTTTAGGGTCCCCTAATGGGCGACTCAAGTATGAAACTCATGAAGCATTAAGCTTTAGGGTCCCCTAATGGGCGACTCAACTATGAAACTCATGAAGCATTAAGCTTTAGGGTCCTCTAATGGGCGACTCCACTATGAAACTCACGAAGCATTAAGCTTTAGGGTCCCCTAATGGGCGACTCCACTATGAAACTCACGAAGCCTTAAGCTTTAGGGTCCCGTAATCCTGGAGGGTCCCCAGAAGCGACTTTAATTCACATCACTTAAAAATTTTAGGTCTACTATATGAGGGGTTGCGAAGGGGCCCCATAACAGTTCAAGCTTCAGGGCACCAAAAATGTAAATCCGCCACTGCCTGTGTTCGTAACCCGAGAGTTTTGAAACTACTGCACCAAGATACTCGCGGAAGTGTCTTTCTTCCTTGAGATAATGTTGGCTTCCTGAAGCTTGCAGAGTGCAGGATGTACTTCTCTCTGACGGAAAAAAATGTTAATGGAGCGGCACTTCGACACGGAAAAGAAAAACCTGGCATTGTTTACCTACCTCGAGGTGACTCGTCGTAGTTCAGCTTGCCACCTTCGGTTCGCAATCAAAGGACCCGGATTCAATACTGGGGCGGGTGGAGATGTGGGCATGTGTCCCTACACCTGAGGGGCTGGTTACCTCAAACCCCTTCCTCATCTTTCACTGTTCATCTGTGTATTGGACTGAAGAAGTCACTGGCTGGAGAAACGTTTCCACAGTAAAGATTTCCATATATTGCACAGTGTCTCATTCTCCAACTAGTCGGTTTGTCCAAACTATTTACATCACGTCCCTACACCTGCTGCACCTGTTCACCTGCCAGCCAACAGGAACCTGGGTTCCAGGGTTGTAGGTGGTATCTTGAGAGATGGATAATATTCGATAAGGCTGGACGTTGACACGAGCTGAGGTAGGATAGCAACTCTTAGGCTGACATCGAGTTGAAGTACGATTCTCCTGAGAAGATGTTCATCCAGAGAATTTTAGCCACAGTAAAATAAAGGCAAGTAAATGTGAATATACATGGAGCTGTTTCTGAAAATGTTTGGATTTTCATTGATGTTTTGTGTGGGCGCCCCTTGTTTGATTTGAGCGTCTCTGGCTTGACGTGGGAGTACCTGACTTGGCGTGGGTGTCCCCTGTTTGACATGGGCGTCCCATGTTTGACGTGGGTGTCCTTTGTTTGACGTAGACGTCCGTTTTTTGACGTGGACGTCCCTCGTTTGACGTGGGCGTCCCTTGCTTGACGTGAACGTTCCAGGCTTGGCGTGAGCGTCCATCGTCCAACTATCCGTCAGGTGTCCTGTCATTAGCGACGTGCTGATAATCTCTTCTACAGTCTCAGACTGTGGTTCAGCTCCCTGGTTTAGTACCCAGTTACAGAGGTTCTGAGATCGTATTACTATTCATTGTGGAGTGTGTTAATTAGGTTGAAAACCTATTGACTACGTGAGGACCATCAAGGTTGCATGTAACCTCTTCACCACCAGTCAAGAATACTTTAAATCGTAAAATAGGGATTAAAGTAAACTGAGTATATATACGCTGAGAGATACATACCTGACGATGTGTGTAACTATATTCTTGTTTTCAGTGTCTTCAGGTCATTCAGAATCTCACTTTCCAGTAGGCGTGTAGATGTCTTCTTGTGTTGGCTAATCTGCCTAGATTTTCTGGTGTTATTTCTCATATATCTATGAATGTGTGTACTCACCTAACTGTGGTTGCAGGGGTCGAGACTCAGCTCCTGGCCCCGCCTCTTCACTGATCGCTGGGCCTCTCTCCTTTGCTAGGCTTTGTATACCCCTTTTTAAACTATGATGGTTCCTGCCCCCACAATTTCCCAAATTTTTTCCACTTCCTGACGACTTAGACTGAAAAAAATTTTAAATCCCGGACTCGTTGATCTTCATTCCCGTTGTGACCCCTTGTTCCGGCCCCCCCTGCATCCATTCTTCCACCTTGTCTATTCCCGCAGTATCTTTTATGTCGTTACTGTCTCCCCTGACCTTTCTGTCCTCCAGTGTCCAGTCCGATTTTCAACCTTCTGACACATTCCCGAGCTCTGGGACTAGCCTTGTAAACCTTTTTATTTTTCTAGCTTCTTGACGTGCTTTACCAGGTGTGGTTCCAGATGGGCGCATACTCCAGTATGGGCCAACATAAAAGTGTACAGTGTTTGAACGATTCCTTTTTTTAAAAGGAAAGCTATTCTCAGGTTTGCCCCGGGGCCCTTTGGTTTCAGCAGTTTTTGTTTATGGCCTCGGTGACGTGCTCGGTGTTATGGTCCCCCCGGGGTCTTTCTCCCGGGAGTGTGGTCTGAAATTTTTGTCCACTACCCTATCCCTCTTTTGCGGTCTTTTTCCCCCTCCCAATTTTCCCATGATTTTGCTTTTTGGCAGGATTGAATTGAGAAGCCAGTTTCTGGCCCCCTGTCCAGCCTGCCCGGGTCTTTTTTGCAGTCCTGCCTCATCCTCATCCGATTTAACTTTCTCATCAATTCACATCATCTGCGAATGGGGATTTCCAGAGTCTATTCCTTCCATCATTCGTTGGGATTTATAAAAAATAGCACTGGTCCTAGAACTGCCCCCTTGGGGGCCTTCCGTCACAGGGCCCCACTGTGATACCCCCTACCATGACCGTTCCCTCCCTCCTTCGGGTTTTCCCTGATCCATTGCAGTCCCTCCCATTATACCCCCTGATCCTCCAGCTTCTCCCAACCTCTTTGGGAACTTGTAAAAACCCTTTCCTGCAGTCTAAAAACGCAATAAACCCCACCCCCCCTCTCTCAGTCTTACTTTGTTACCTTGTAAAAAAAACTAAAGGGGGTTTTTGGACAAGTTTTCCTTTCCCAAAGAACCCAGCGGGTTTTTCTTTTAAAATCTTGTTCCTTTCCCAGGTGTTGGCCCCACTCTCCTTTTGATAATTTTTCCCCATGATTTTTGCACAAATACATGTCAAAACCCGGTCTGTAGTTTAGCGCCCGTTTCTTTGTGTGTACTCCCCCTATTTGTACTCACCTATTTGTGGTTGGGGGTCAGTCACAGCTCCGCCCCCCTTTTCAAGTTGGTTACTAGGTCCTCTCTCCCCTCCCCCAAGGGGTTTCTATATACCTCGCCTTAAAACTATGTATGGTTCCTGCCTCCACCACACACTTTTGGCTATTCCATGGCCTGATTTCTCTATGACTGAAGAAAAAACCCTAACACCCCTTTGATTCATCGGGAGTCTTCAACCAATTGTGACCTTTTGTGTCTGGGCCCCATCTCGGGAAACCCCGTTTTTTGTCCACCCCCGTCTATTCCGGCCAGTTTTTATATGCCGTTATCCTTTCCCCCCTGACCCTCCTGGCCCCCCAGTTCGTCGGGCGCCCCCCTAAACCCTTTTCTTCTGGGGCAACCCGGGAAACTCTGGGCCCTATCTTTTTTAAACCCTTTTGGCACTTTTTTAATTTTCCCGACGTGTTGCCCAGGTGGGTTTCCCAAAAACTGGGTTTGCTACTCCGGTAGGGGCCCGGCGTAATGGTGCCAAGTCTTCAAATACTGAGGTACGGAACGCTACCCGTAGGTTTGAAGGCGCCCTTTATCCCGCGCAGTTATCGTTGATGTGCGCCTCGGAATATATTTGGGTTTTAAAAAGATTTTTTTCCCCTTTAGTGGGTTTGAAATCGGCCATCTAAACTAAAATTTGTGGGGGTGCCCCCCCCAATTTTCGATTTTTGCTTTTGGGGGGTTAAAATTAAAGGAGTTTGGGGACCAGGCTTGAGCCTGTCCAGATCTTTTAGCCCTCCCGGACCCTTTCCCGTTTTGTTTTTCCCTTCTTTACTCGCCCGGAAAACGGACACTTCTGGTCTTTTCCCCCGTTTTGTTCACGAAACCCCAAAAAGCACGGTCCAAAGGGCACCCCTGGGGAACCCCCTTTTCACGGCGCCCATCGGGCCCCCCTCGTGGCACCATGACTCGTTTTTTCCCTCCCTGTCAGATATTCCCCCTGCCCCTTTTGTTTTTCTTTTTGTCCTGGTCCCCCCACCCTTTCAGTAACCTTAAGGGGAACTGTTAAAAGCCTTTTTCCCCCCAAAATCAAATTTTCCACCCCTCTTCGCCTTTTTTGGGTCATTTTTAAAAACTCTGTGGGTTTGTGAAAAAGGTTTTCTTCCTGAAACGTGCTGGTTGTAAATTTTCCTTGTTTTTTTTTCCAAAACCACTCCCCCCTCCGGGATGAATTTTCTATGAACCGCCCAAACCTTTTAGAGATACAGGTCGGGGTTTTTCTGCCCCTGCCCTTCCCCCTTTTAAAAATTAAATTACTTTTTGCCTTTTCCTATCGGGTTGCCCTTTTTCAAAGGGATGTGTTGGGGATTTTTTTAAATCCCCCCCAAAATTCTCTGCTCCTCTTAAGGAAAAATTTTGTTTTCTGGCCCCACCTTTTAAAATTTAAAGCCCCTGCCAGCTTCTTCACCTCCTTTGGTTATATTTCCTCATCCACCTTGAAATTCCCCCTTTTTTGGTTTTTGGGAGCCCTACGGGTTTTCCCCCAAATCCCTTTTATCTTTTTGAGCCCCCCAAACCTTTAAAAGGGTTTTCTTTTAAAATTTTCCATCCTTTTGGGGGTCTGTTTGGTCCTGACTGTTTTCCCCCTGATGTGGCTTTTAAAATTCCAAAATTTTACTTTGATGCTATTTTGGCCCAGGGTTTATTTTTCCTTCTTATTTTGGAATTCTTCTGGCTCTTTGGTTGTTTCTTTTCCCTTAATTTTCCCCTGTCTTCTGAAATTTTCCCTTTTTCCTATTACACCTTTTTTTTGGTTTCCCACCGGGTGAATTTGGAAACCTTGCCCCTGTTTTTTATTATTTGTTTTTAAAACCCCCCCTCTCCTCTCCTCCGGCTTTTTGGTTGCTAAAGGTCCATCATTTCTTGTACGGGCCCTGTCATTTCTCCCCCCGTTGTTTTAATTTCCCTCCCCGGGGTTTATTTTGGTTTTTTCCCCGGGCCTTTCCTGCTACTTCTCCCAGGGGGGCAACTATAACACCCACAAAAACCACGATCCCCAAAGCCCCCGGGGGCCTTTTTCATACGATCCCCTTGTTTCCCAAAATCCATTTTTAACCCGGTCCCTGCGGGTTCCCCTCTCCTCTCTCTCTGGTAGGTTCTTTGTTTTGTGCAAATTCTCCAGACCCTCCATAATCTTGGCTTTTCCATGTTTGGGACCCCATGGGGCCCAGGTTTTCGTAAACCTCCGTGATTGAAATCCCCCAAAACCCCAAAACCCCTTTGCTCCCCCAGGGTGTTTTTCCCCCCCGGGCCCCCCGGGCCCAGTGTTTTTGACTTTTCCTTTTGTTGCTCTTTGTATTCTTCTTGGCCTCCTAAAATTTTTGGTTTTACTTCAATTATCACCTTATGTCCTCAGACGGGATTGTTCCTATGACCCCTTTTCCCCCCATGCCTTTCCTTTTTCCCTTCCCTTTTTTTCTCAAAACCCAATTGGTTTTAATGAGAAATAAACTCCTCCTCCCCCCCTCCCTCTGTTTTTTCCTGAAGATTTGAACCCGGTTTTAAAGATTGAATCTATTTTTATTCGGGTGATTTTTGTTTCTGTGAGTGCTATTATGTCCGGGGTGCCCCTTTTATTTTTTCAGCCAATTTCCCCATACTTGTTTGTTATTCCATCTGCATTTGTATACCACACCTTTTTTTTTTCTTCTGTAGGGCTGGGGAAATATAATTTGGGGAAGTGGAGACCCCGGGAAAGGGAAATAGGTTGCATGTGGGGGAAGTTTGTAATGGTGGGGGGGGGCATTTGGGGTTGGGAAAGGTGTTTTGAATTTAAGTGTTTGGTTGCACTTTTCCTTTTGGGGGGCTTCTTTGAAAGTTGTGAGGGGGGGCTGTATTAAAATCTTCTTCCTGGTCCGGGGCTTCCCCTGTCTTCTTTCCCTCCCCTTTTCCCCCTTTCCCCTTTTTTCCATCTCTCAGTTTCCCTTTCTCCTTTTTGTTCTTCCGGGGCGAGATACACCCCCCTGATCCCCTCAATGTCCCCCTTTGTGCTTTCTCCTGCAGTATCCTGGGCCAGTGGGTTTTTGCCTTGAAGGTCACTCCCCTGGCAGGGTTTTTTTTTTACAAACCCCTATTCTCCGAAAAAATTTTCCAGCCGGGCATTGCCCTTTTCCCATTGCTTTTATGATGCTTTTAATTTTCTTTTTTCCCTTTTTTTTTGCTTCCCTATTTTTTCCCCCTTTTGACTTCCTGGGGCCCTTTCACCAAAGGGGGACCCCACCCCTTTTTTCCCCCAATCCCCCGTATCCCCCCATTTAATTTGGCCTTTCCCCTGCAGCTTTCCCTTTTATCCTTTACTGGCCAATGTATTGGGGCCCCAGTGGCCTTTTCCCTTTTTCCCTTTTTGGGTTTTCCCTTTGGGTTTTTTTGTTGTCTGTTGGGGTTTTTAAAACTTAGCCTTTCATTTTCCATCCCCCCCAATGAACATCTCCCTGCAGTTGTACCCCTTTTTTTCCTACAGTCCCCCCTTTTTTTGTGGCTGAGGTAGCAGTCTCTGTTTTCCCAAACCCAAAAAGTTCTTTTTTTCCCTTTTTTCCTTTCAGATTTTTTAGTTCCTCTTCTAAACTCTGTATCCTGGTTTTCTCTTTATTTTCCACCCCCTTCCCCGGGTTTTTCCCTTTTTCATCCTCTCCATTTCATGCTAAGTTTTTTAGTTTTTTTCCCCCTTTTGACCCTTTTTCAGGGCCCGCTGCCCCAATTTTTTATTTCCCCCCTGTCCCTTTGGTTTTTTTTAAGGTCTCTGACAACTCATTTTTTTTATCCCGATTGCCTCGAGGGGGAAACCTTGTAGTTCCAAAAGGGTTTGTAGGGGTCAGAGGGGGGGGGGAGGGAACCTGGTTTTGGGAGCTGGGGGGGGGGGGAGGGTTTAGGGGAACGGGGAGGGAAAAATTATGAGGGGAGGACGGGGAAAATGGGAAAGTTCAAGGGGGAAAAAGGGGGTGTGTGTGTGTCTGGATATGTGTGTGTGTGTGTGTGTGTGTGTGTGTGTGTGTGTGTGTGTTTTTTTTTGGAAATCACCTTTTTTAGCCAGTTTGCAGAAAGGGCATTCACAGTTCCTTCACCCGCCCCTGCCTTTTCTACTAGGCCGCCTCTTCCTGCTCCATGACTTTATCAAACCCCTTTTTAAAATTATGGGAACCCGCCCCCCCACTACATCACTCCAGACTTTCCCCCTTCCGACAACCTGACTGAAGAAATACTTACAAATTCTCCAATCATCTAATTTTTAAATTCCCGGTTTTCCCCCTACTCCCTCCCGAAAATCTGGGGGGCCCTGCCTCTAACCTTTCCCTTTTTCTGTGTGTGTGTGTGTGTGTGTGTGTGTGGGTGTGTGTGTGTGTGTGTGTGTGTGTGTGTGTACTTTACCTAATTGTACTCATATGTTTTGCAGGGTGACGCATAGCCCCCTGGGCCCCTTTTTAAAAAAAGCACAGGTCATCCTCTTCCCCCCCCAAAACTTTATCAAAACCTTTTTTACTTTTTTAAAATCATTTTTCCCGACTATTCCCCCTTCCCGACAACGTGACGGAAAAACTTTAACATCCTTTTACTCATCTATTTTCCAACCCAAGGGCCCCCCTTTTTTTTGTGTCCCACCTTTTGGGAAAATACTGTGTCTGTCCACCTTTTCAATTCCTCGCAGTATTTTATATGTTGTTATCATGTCTCCCTAACCCCCCTGTTTCCCCCAGTGTCCTTTAAAAAGAATTTTTTTAACCTTTCTTTTTGTAGGACATTTTCCCCTTTGGGGTCCGGGGTTAGTTTTCCAGAAACCTTTTCAATTTTCAATTTCTTGACGTGTTTTATTGGGTTCCAAAAATGGGGGTACTCCCAAATAAACCCCTTTGAATGGGAAAAAGACTTGAACGATTTTTTCTGGGGTTAACGCAATTTTAGGGTTTAGGCGCCCGTATCTTGCAAAGTTATCCTTAATTTCGCCTAGGAGATATGTTTGGGATTATACTCCAAAAGACCTTTTCCGAGGAGGTTTTCAGTCTTTGGGCCCTTCCAACCTGGGGGTTCCTTCCCTTTCCCCCCTTTTTCATGACTTAACATTTGGTGGGGCCCAAAATTTGGGGTTAAAAGGGTGGGTGGGCTTGCCCCGTCCCGGTCCCCTTGTAGTCCTCCAAAATCCTCGTCCGATTTAATTTTTCTATTAATTTTATATCATTGGAAACATGGGTTTCCTTTGGTTTTTTCCTTCCGGGTTTCCTGTGTACTTCCATTCCCAGTTGTGGTTGTGGGGGCCCCATTCACAGCTCCTGGGCCCTGTGTGTGTGTTTTGTATGTTGTGGGATAGTGGTTCCCCCAGTACTTAAAAAACCCCCCCCAAACCTTGAAGCCAAAAAACAGGGAAATTTTTTTTCCATTCAAACCCCTTTTTTATTTATCAGAAGACTCCCTTTGCATGGGCCGTAGGCTTAGGGGCAAATTCCCTTTCCCTTTTTATGTTCTTAAGGGGTGAGGCTTGTGGGTTTATGTTGCTGATGTGTTCCTCCCCCTCCCCTCCTCCTCCTCTTCCCTTCCCCATTTTGTCTTTTTTCTGCGTATCTACCTCAACACTGCCCAAGATAACATCAATGACCTAAACCTTTCCCGCCTGGGACCCTTTTTGACCCTTTTTCTTTCCTTAACCGCATTGCCCCTTTTCGGTTGGGATCAAAAACTCTGTGTGTTATGTTTTGCCCCACAAAAATACACACACCATATATATATATATATAAAATATATGTGTGTGTGTGTGTTTTGTGTGTGTGTGTTGTTGTGTGTGTGTGTGTGTGTGTGTGTGTGTGTGTGTGCATTTTTGTATTGGAAAGGGTCAGTAATGGGAAAGGGCCCCCTTTCTTGGGGGGAATTTGGTTTCTCAGGCTTTTTTACTAAAAAACCCTCTCAAAGTTTTTTGAATAAGATGTAACGAGGAGGGGGTTTTAGCAGGGCATGAGACACAATTTCCCAGGAAAGACGAACCAGCCTAGAAACCCCCTTAGCAAGGGCCCAAAGTCAGATGAAGGAAAAAAATTTCAAAGGGTGAAAAAATAGTTCCCCTAACGGGAAAAGTGACTGTTAATGGTAAATATAAACCATATAACCTTTAGAACCCTCAAGGGGCCCCGGGTTTTTTACATTTGGGTTAAATAAAAAAAAACAACCTTAACTTGCTTATTAAAAATTTTTATGAATACCTCCGTGTTCTGAGGATTTTTTTCCAATGTTCGAATTTAACCTCAAATATCCACCACAATTGACTTCCAATTGTTTTTCCAATTCCTTTTCAGAACTTAAGATAAACAATCAGCCATGCTAATTATTATCACAGTCAACTTGCTGCGGCTGTTGGAGGAGAAGAACTGGAGCTTTCTACTAACATTTCCAGGAATATTATCGTCAAATTCTATTCATTATTATTATAGTGGATGTAGAATTAATGATGAAGTTCTAAAGCTAGTAGTGGAATGACGACAGAAGTTCATTATCTCTCCTGCTGAGTAACTTATGTACAGAATTTTCTAGATTAGGTGCTGAATATATCTTGTAGCCTGGCCAGTGGTTTCAAGTATGTGGATAAATGTCCACTTAAAGCTGTGACCTCCACTGAACTTGAATAGTTTCTACCAGACTCACACGATCTTGCCCCATCCACATTATAAGTTCATGGTTTGAAAAAGTTCGACAATAAACTCTCCCCATTTCTTGATGTCTTCATCTACCAGATAGAGAAAATATGTATGAAGACAGCCAATGTGTGCTCCTACATCACACTGTTAATGCAATCATTAAACTTTAATCAAAGGAGCGTGTTTCTCTCATTGCTACATGAGGCTCTGCACGCAGTGTAGCTCTATATACATGAGGATATTTGCAAAATCTATGATATTTGTAATGAGATTGATACCCCTCAGAATTTTAATGAGAAAAAATATATAACAACTTTTGGAAGAGCTCATTATGAGGATAACTCCACCAGAAGAATTTCTTGACCAACTTCCCCATATAACAAAAAATCTTGCAGTGTTTCAGATACCCTTAAAACATTTAACATACATGTAGTTTTAATAATTCTATGGACAGGTAAGGCACATAATCAGGAGATTCACTAACAGTGACTCTCAACAGTAGTATGCAAAGTGCCTAGTAGCGACTGTAGTTTGCACTTCAATGTTGGGAAGAACATGTAAACTTCCTTGAATTCAGGTTAGTAGAACATCAATGGTCAAGGGCTTTAAAACCAACCTCCATGTTAAATCATGAAGAGTCTGTAATAGCCTGCTATAGATGATTGAAGCTGATTACATTTCTAGTTCGTCGTTTGGCGGAAGAGCATCTGGAGCGGTGTTTATCAAACATATTAATTACCTAATATAATAGGAAAACTTCGGAGAGCATATCATTCAGTTAATGATGCTTGAGCCGTCTTCTAGATTATTAAACCCTGCAATTTTCAAATGCTCCTGAGTTACATGAATGTTGTAATTCACCACGAACACTACGAGACGTTTGCCCACCCGCTTGCAACGGCTGTGTGGGCGTTCGTCTGCCGCGGGTGGGGAGCAGGTGTTTATGCTACCAGATGGGTGCCAGCGAAGGTTGCACGGTCGTGAACCAGGTGCGCTCCTGTTATTGGCACTCTCTGGTTTTGCTGTATTTCGTTTCTCGTTATGGATTATTCGGTGTTACGACGGGGAAGGTGTGTTTACGGAGTATAACAAGCAATCATTATCCTGCATTAGTTTGTGGTCTACAGGCACCACGTGTTTCAGTTTAGTCTCATATCATCATGAGTCTTCTTGAACAGCAAGAGGTCTCTGTATCTGCCATCTTCTAAACATTTAACATTCCTTGGGAAATTGAAGAAACAAAATATAAAACACTAGGAGGCTGCCAGAAAGCTAAATTCTGTAGCTTCTGGTATTGATTAAGTGAGAAAACAGTGCAGTTTTAGTGCTGGATAACATATGAGCCTGCAAGTGTACATCAGCCAATGAAAAGAAACCTATATAATATAGTGTTGGGCACCAGAGTTGAGCCATGCTGACCAGATTTTTACAGGATTCTGCGACCTCACAGACAGTGGATGGGGACCACTGAGCTGGCACAGTGATCCACAGTCACAGGTCTGGCACAGTGATCCACAATATGTGGTCTTTGGTCACGGTGGTCCCTAATAACTGGTGCTGGTGCAGTGATCCACAATCTGCAGTGCTGCTCACAGTGAGGTCCACAATAACAGTGCTGGCGCAGTGGTCCACAGTCTGAGTGCCACTCACAGTGGTCCCTGGCAATAACAGTCTTTGTGCCACAGTGGTCTACATTCTGTTCACTGCCTCACAGTGGTCCACACAAATAACAGGTGCTGGCCCGGCAGTCCACAGTCCACAGGTGCTCCCGGTGAGTCCCTGTAACAGTGCTGGCCACGGTCCTGATCCCAGTGCTGCTCACGGTGGTCCCTAGCAGTGCAGCCCACAGTGCCTGTGAAAATCAAGGGCTATTACAGTGGTCCCACAAAATCGGTGCGCCTGGCAGCCACAGTGAAGCGCGAGGACCAAACGCACCACGCCAGCACCACCCCTTCAGCGGACATCACCTCTAATCCACGGACCATCATCACCTAATCACGGACGCTGCCCTTTCACGGACACCACCACAACTCATCATGCTGGTACAGTAACTCATCGGTATCACGCTCCATCTGGACATGTGCCATCTATCATGGACTTTTCCATCAATCATCCTGAGACATCTACCATCCTGCAGCACCACCACTCATCTGGACATCACCACTCATCACGGACATCTGTCCATCATCCATTACAGACATCTCCCAACTATCACCGGACATCACCACTCTGCGGACCGCGACCATCTATCATGTACACCATCAACCACGACCCGGACATCATCATTCATCACGGACATCACCATTCATGTTGCAGATATCATCACTCCATCTCACAGACATGACCATCTATCATGGACTTTCCATCAACCATCCACAGACATCACCACTCATCATGGACATCACCATTCATCACGGACATCAACTGTGTAAGACACTTCCACCTATCACAGTTTCACTCAAATACCTCATTATCCATCCAGGCACCACTCATCACGGACACCACCACACATCACGGACAAGACTACTCATCACGGACATGACCTCTCATCAGACATCACCACCATTACAAAAATTCAGTAGCATGTCAAAGCCTCGTCTGGAATACACACCTGAGAACTCTGGGAACTGCAAACACATTCATCACCCTTCAAACTACCATTAGAAAACATCTTACATCTCTAGTACTACATCAACTAACTACGAATACCACCTGGTGAGTTCACACCACACTCCTCACCCATTTGACCATGAAACAGAAATATTAATCTCCAATCACAAAATAGCTGAATCCTGTGATGCTCAATACTGAAACTATGTACTGTGCCTAAAGCATTCACATTGCTAAACTCACAAACTAGTATTTAGTCATGACAACCACCTATTCCAACACCTCATAATTGTAATATTTTAGGTAAGAATTAAGCTAAGTCTGCCAGAAGCCCTAGCCATGCTAGGTGTTCCTGAAATGTGCACCTCTGTATTATTATTTTACTGCATGCAAACCACACAATAGCAAATTCTGTAAACTCAGCATTTGTAATCACCGAGAATACCGGCGTTTGAATTTGAATTTGAATTTGAATTACGGACACTTCCATCACGGACCATCACCACCTATCCTCATGCGGCAATCCGTGTTGCGATAATCTGCTGCCAGCCCTGACAATCACGCTGCGGTAATCCACGCTGCTGTAATCCACACTGTTTATAATCCTGCTGCAATCCGCGCTGCGTAATCCTCATACTGCAATCCCCACGCTGTGGTATTCGCGCTAGGTAATCCACGCTGCTGTAATCCACGCTGTTCCTTAATCCACGCCTGTAATTCACGCTGCGGTAATCGCGCAACGGTAATCGGCGCGGCGTGTCGCGCTGCCGGTAATCGCAGACGCCTGAATCCGCGTTGCATGGCGCAGGGTGGTTGACGCTCCAGGCAGAAGGGCGTTCGTCCTGTTCCCCCGCCCCATCCACCAATAATCGCCCTTACTCTCTTCTGCAGAAAGTATAATTGTATAAACCTGGAAGCGAAGGACGGGGCAATGGTGCTAAACGTCGACGGAATATGACAATCAACAGGCGATAATTCCAGGGTGTAATCTGTGAGAAGTCGCCTCTAGCCTGCCAAGACTCATGTAATTCATTATAGTGTATTTTTCGATTGATAATTGTATATATAATAATCTTTTATAATTATTTATTATGGAGTATATAATTGCTGGAAGTTATTATTATTTTTTGCTTGGTATGATTTCATTTGATTTGTGAAGGTCGTTGTCGTGTTTGCGTTTGTTTGTACACATCTCTCTCTTTCTGTCTTTGTCCTCGCTGTGTCTGTCTTTCACTGTCACCTTCATCTCTTTCTTCCTATGTGTGCTCTGTCTCTCCCTCTCTCTCTCTCTCTCTCTCTCTCTCTCTCTCTCTCTCTCTCTCTCCTCTCTCTCTCTCTCTCTCTCTCCTCTCTCTCTCTCTCTCTCTCTCTCTCTCTCTCTCTCTCTCTCTCTCTCTCTCTCTATCTCTCTCTCACTCTCTCTCTCTCTCTCTCTCTCTTTTCTCTCTCACTCGTATTCATTATCGTTTTTGTGGTAACGATTTATTGTGAGTTTTTAACATTTTACATTCATGTCTTTAGCTGCTGCCTGGCCTTTCTATTATATCTGAGTTAGAATTATCAAGTTCCCTGACTCTGCAGAATAAACACTCAGTGTTCAGTGTAATTCTCTAAGCACAACATTTCTGACTCACAGAATAAACATAGTGTTCCAGTGTATTTCTCCTGCAGCATTTTCACAGCCTGGGAATAACACTCATTGAGTGTTCAAGTGTTTTGTTCAATATATCTCGACTGTGCTGCAGTTTACCTGGTGGTGTGTGTCTGACCCTCGTAACCTGATCACGCAACTGCTGTTATATCTGTGCGGCGCTAAACCCATTGGGTTACCAAACACAAGTCAAATGCTCTCTTTCTCTCTCTCTCCTCTCTCTCTCTCTCTTCTCTCTCTCTCTCTCTCTCTCTTATACTTATATATATATATCGTTCTTCACTAAAAAAATTATGTGCGGAGAGAGAGAAAGAAAACAAGAAAGGAGAAAGAGAGACAAAACTCTAAGCAAGGTGAGGATATAGTTTGGAGTAGTTTGGTGCTTTTATTTAATAAATGTGAAGAGGGTAAGGTACCTAAGGGACTAGAGAGCATGCATGGATCCTTTGTATAGGGGCAAGGGGATAAAGAGAGTGTAAAATTATGAGGAATAAGTCTATTGAGTATACATAATTAAGAGTGTACTCGATTCAGTTATTCTGAAATTAAGAGTAAGCTGAAGTAGGATATGAATGAACAAGGAGACTTTAGGAAAAGGAAGGAAATTGTGTAGACCAAGTGTATTTACAGTGAGTATATAGGTGAACAGTATATAGAATGAGAGTAAAGAGTTTTGTGGCATTTATGGATCTGGAAAAGGCGTATGACAGTGTAGAAATAATGCTGTGAATGTGCAAATGTCTGTGGTGGAAGTACATTCACTAAATGATGAAGAGTTTTTCACAGGAATGTGAAATAGATTTAGAGTATATACAGAAATTGACACAATGAAAAGTAAGCCTTGGACATGGATGTGTGATGTCACGATAATTATTCAATATATTTATAGATGAGTTATACTAAAGAAAGTATGCGATGCTCCTAAAAAGTCGGCAAGAGAGAATTAGAGTTAAAAGATAAATAATCTAAAACAAGTGGGAGTTGTATCACGGTTATGCTGCCTGATGACACTGTATGCTTTTGGAAATTCTACAAGAAGAAAGTTGCAGAGGTTGGTGGATGAGTTTTGGTAGAATAGTAAAGAAAAGAAGAATTAAGTGAATAGGAAGGAGTAAGGTGTGGGATAACAAAAAAAAAGTCGTGGGAAAGGATTGGATATCAGATTAGGAGAGAGCCTGGAGGAGGTGAATGTATTCAGATATTTGGGAGTGGACGTGTCAACAGATGGAGTCTTTGAAACATGAGATTGGATATATAAAAATTGATGAGAGAAAAAATTAATTGGTGCACTTGGAATCTGTGGAGACAAGAACTTTGTCCATGGAAATAAAGAGGGGAATGTATAAGAGTATAGTTATACCAACGCTCTTATATGGGTGTAGTATGGGTGGTGAATGTTACCTTAAAGGAGAAGGCCAGATGCAGTGGAGATATCACGTATCACAGAGGCAATGTTTTGAGTGAATATAATGCAGAAATTCGTGTGGTTTGAAATTAAGAGGAGGTGTGGGAGATAGCTAAACTGTTATCCAGAGGGCTGAGAGGGTTGTTAAATTAGTTCGGACATGCAGAAAGATGGAACAAAATAGAATGGCTTCGAGAGTCCATATCTCTGTGAAGGAAGGAGGCAAGGTAGGAGATCAGCCTACGGCAGAAGGTTGGAGAGGAGGGGGTAAGAAAGGTTTGTGTGAGGGGCTTGGACTTGCAGCAAGCATGGGTGAGCGTGATGAAGAAGAGAAGAGGGCAGGCAGGCAAATGGTTTTACAGGACAGCGTGTGTTGGAGTGGAGGGAGAGGGGAGCATTTATGAAGTTTAGGAAACCAGCAGTCAGGTGAGTCGTGGAGTTGGGAAGTACACAGTGTCTGCACTTTTACTGGAGAGTGTTAATGTTGCAGTTTTATAACTGTGATATGAAAGCGCCGCTAGCAGAACAGTGATGGGTAAGATGATGGTGAAGTTTTTCTTTTGAGCCACCCATACCTTGTTTGGAGACATTGTGTAATGTATGTATATGTATTGTATATATATATATATATATATATATATATATATATATATATATATATATATATATATATATATATATATATATATATATATATATATATATGTGTGTGTGTGTGTGTGTGTGTGTGTGTGTGTGTGTGTGTGTGTGTGTGTGTGTGTGTGTGTGTGTGTGTGTACAGGAAGACACCTGGAACACTTGGCAGGTGTAAAACAAAATAGAAGCCAAAGATAAGTTTAAAACAAAAAAAGACATTTACGTTCACGGCAGGATTATATTAGAAGAGGATCAAAGCCTTAGGCCAGGTGATGAATAAAGTGAAATCAGCACGTGGTGGGAGGATATAAAACCACAGCTCTTGTGGCCCAGAGGACTGGAGCCCAGGCTTGGTTGAAGGCCTGCTGCCTGCCTCACCTGCTCATGAGATACCATATACGAGATCTGAAGGCGCACGAATATTTAAAGATGGTGCAAGCGTGTGTCTGTGTAGTGATGGAAGAAGAAGATTTACTGCCAACCAGGTTATTCCCCATAAGTAAATAATCTGAGGATAACCCAAGAACGGACGATTTAGGGCCTTATGCGTTCTGAGCAAATCTTCCACAACTAATTTTAATCAAGTACAGAAGATCTTTTGCATGACTCATTTTGGGAAAACACACAGTGCGTTGGACCTTGGAATCCACCATATCACAGCCATATATAACAATTTTCACAACCAGAACAACATTATTCATCATAGCTGATCCTCTTTCAGGAGATTTCTTTATCTGGTGTCCTACCATATGTGTACCATACTCATACGTCCAGTGGAGTTCCGTCTCCAAAATCAACCTCTACCAGTTTTCCCATGACTCTCCACCCGATGCACTCCTTGTGTTACCGTGCCGAATATCCACGGTGCCCCTTTCTGGGCACCCCCGCCATAGGGCTGTAGCAGTACTCCCATGACATGAATGCTCATCGTGCCACATACGCGCCTGGGCTGTAAACAATTACAAACTTCGACATTACTGCACGGGAAGTCACTGGCAGGTCACCACACAGAGAAGACCCGGGCTAGGACCGTCTGAGTAAACCACCTGAAAATGAACTTTGCCGTGAACTGTTTGTAACGATAAAGCCCTAATGCCTTAGGCGAAACATCAATCAATAAACCAGTCGCATTATACTTCATTTTGTGTTTAATTTTCCTAACCTAAGGCTTAGCCTTTAATAGGTAGAAAAGCGTAGAGGAAGTCTCCTGCCTCTCTCCAGGACTGCGGCCAGCAGTCGACTATCTGTTAGGTATCTGCTTACTGCTAAGTGAAGAACAATGATATATCAGGAGACACGCACCTGCTCCGCTTCTCTCCCGGGAATCAGATCGGGTCTATCGGTTATAAACGGAATGCTGAAGAAAACATTGTTGTGAAAGAATCGTGACACTGAAACTCATTACGTTCACGGAGAACAGTAAGCCCGCAGGAAGTCCATACAACGCCACAGGGGAGAATACCTGGAGGCAATCAGGATTAATACAAAAGTTAATACAAGGATTAATGCAATCCAGGATTAATCAAGAACCTTGCTATGGGGTCGTAGTTACTCAAACTTTGTTTACCTCAAGATCTGCTCTCTGTAGCTAGGAAATACATAACTACAAATAAGTGATTACAGTTAAGTAATTAAAGTGATACAACATTTATATGCTGTCCAGAACCACTGTAAGTTGCTTTTTATATTTGAAAAAACATTTATGATAAATATATATATATATACTCTATATATATATATATATATATATATACTGTATACATATATATATATATATATCTCTCTCTCTATATATATATATATATATATATATATATATATATATATATGCAAATATCTCACAACAGCATGTGATAGGATATAAAACAACCAGGTTGAAGATGGTCATGTGTCTTCCTTATTAATACAGATGCCTCCTCTTAAATGAGTTTATTTGTGAGGCGTTTCTTACTGTAACAGAAATCTCCTTCTTTAAATGTTAACACCATTTTCTCCGTGCGCCCCCTCCCACCTTTAAATGGACAAGCTGCCCCATTAGGTGCTGCACCCCATAGGTAGCTATCCGTAATTGTAGCTTCATCCATCGATCTTACTGTGAATTGTTTGCTATAATCTAAGTAACTTCTATATCACTGACAACCTTTATAACTATGTGAGTTTTATTTGGTGTGGTCGATTTTTATTATACTTCAATTAATTTCGTTTTAGGTTATTGCAATATCAAATAACGTTGAGGATTTTCTAATGTTATAATATTCATCTTCATTTGTGGCGACATTGCCTGGTGGCACTTCATTATACTTCTCTCTCTCTCTCTCTCTCTCTCTCGCTCTCCTCACGCTATCCAGTGAAGACGTCTTTGGGAACGTACTTGGCGAATATCCTTCTATTTTCACAGAATTTTGCAAAGCTCCTGATATTATGTTGGTTACCTTTGAGAATCTGAACTATCATTCTAATCCCACATGGATTGGCATACACACACACAAACACTTTTTGCCATATCATATGTATATATGCCATATATATATATATATGCCATATATATATATATATATATATATATATATATATATATAATGCCGTGACTGGAACGATACACAAGCCGCGCAGAAGAAGACTTACGACGACGGGTTTATTTTTGTATATATTCTGATCTGTCCCTCTCTCTGTCTATAATACTCACTCCATCTCTTATATTATAAGTACACGGTGATGCCTACGCATGACGGTGATGGGCTCTTGATCCTGGGATCGTCTTGCTTACAACTAAGTGCAAACCATCTGGTCACACAGTCAGTGTAATACACTCCGCGCGCCTCCGGTTCTAGTGTGAACTATCGACGTCAGGACGTTTGGCGTGCGGACCTTTTCTCATGACCGCCATGACCTCGATATTTGATAAGAAAATAATAACATTTAAGTAATCAAGTTGGCTCTGTTCCACCGGACAGATCTTACCTGAGGATGTACTCACCATTTGATTTTGGTCAGTCACGCTCCTGGCACATCTCTCTTCATGATCTTTACTAGGTTCATTCATATCATGAGCTTTGTATCATACATCGCTCTCTAATTTGTTCCACTTCTGACTACTCTTGACTGAAGAAATACTTCCTAACACCCTTGTGATTCAGTGAGTCTTCAACTTCTAACTGCTGATCCTTTATTGCCTTGTTCATCTCCTGCAGACATCTCTCTCTGTCCTGTATCAGTTCTCTCGATATTTTGTATGTTGTTACCGTTCACTCCCCTCTCTCCTTCCCCACCTGTCCTCAGTGCCGTCAGGTCGATTTCCCTTAACCTGCTCTAGGACATGCCCCCTTAGCTCCCGGATGATCACGTTTCTTGGCCTCTGTTTCTCTATATTTTTGATGGCAGCTAGGTGTAGGTTCAGAATGATGCTATGAAGTATAGTCCTGGGTAGCTACACTGTGTACTGGGAAGCTCTAGACCAGTTCCTTTACGCACTGAGCTGCCGGAACAGCTATTCTTAGTTTTGCTGTCCTTCCGATGCTGCAGCAGTTATTCAGTTGACGTACGCTTCAGATGTATCCAGTACTCACCCGAGATGCACTATGAGTGAGGTTTATAGTCTACAACCTCCTGGCTGTGGTTTTATTCAGCGGTCTTCTTTGCCCTTCCCAGTCTTCATGACTTTGCAGGGCTAAACTCTGGAGCCAGTTGCTGGACCAGCTAGCAGCCTGTGTGTGTGTGTGTGTATTGTATTATGTGTGTATGTTGTGTTTATATTCACCATATACACAGAGATATGTACTCTTCTGCTGTAATATAAACGAGAGATGTGTGTGTGTTTCTACTCAGTGTATATACCAAGATGTATATCTTACAGTGTATAAACTGAAAGTTTGTTGATCAGTTTATCAGTATTAAATTGTGTACTTGACCGATGGTGATTAAAGTGACATGCAGCCTCAATGACTTCCCTCGTGAAGTGGATGAGTTTAAACCCATTAATGCAATCAGGCATCCTCACTGAAGTATAGACAATGACAGCTACGGAACACCTGGAGAGATAAAGGGTGTCTGGGACTTTCTGGATATAATCACAACGTAGAAGATCACACACACTCACACACACACACACACACACACACACACACACACACACACACATGCACAATTAGAGGAGTGCAACGGTTTGCGACAGGTTGGTTCAGAGCTAGGAAATGTCCTGCAGAAAAGTTAAATCATCCTGACGACACTGGGAACAGGAGGTTAGGGGAAGACATGATAACATTTACAAATTCTGTGGAATGAACAAGTGAAGCAGAGGACAGGATGTTCAGGTGGACAGAAAACAGGAGTCACAATTAAGTTGAAGACCCAGATATAAGTCAAAGGGATGTCAGAGTGTTTCTTCAGTCATGAGTAGTTAGAAAGAGTGGAATAGGCTGCTTAGTGAGTAGTGAGGCGGGAACCATGCTAGCTTCAAGATGAGAGTGCATTAGCGCTCATGGAGCAGGGAGAGAGGGCTAGTAGCACTCAGTGAAGAGGCAGGGCCAGGGCTGATATCAGCCTCCCAGCCAGTAGGTGAGTACAATTGAGTGAGTACACACACACACTGAAACATGTACCAGCATGGGCCTCAAGAGAAAGGGATGGTGTGGGCTGAACCAGTAATCACCTTGAGTGAGTGCAGATATCGAGGCATCACATATAGAGAAAGACCCATGAGCCCAGTAGCCACCGTGTAGTTTTACTAGCTTCCAGATACACAGTAGAAACTACAGTGGAAGGAGAAGCTGGAAAATGGGACAATGAAACCAAACCACAGAAAGGGGACTACTGAGATGAGAACTACCTGAACAGGGTTCAGTGGACCAGAGGCATGAGGAAGCTGATTAATGAATGATGGGAATATACTGCTGTAACAAAATGCAAAGGAGAGGAGGCTGAGGAGAGGGTTTGTGTGCCAAGGGTGGGAATAATAAATGGATGACCATAGTTTGCCCAAAGGGTCACAGAGTAAGCTAGAGTGTGCTACAAAATGGAAAGAGGAAGAAATATAGAGCCAAAGGACCCAGGAGAATAGGGAGAGACAGTCGTAGGGGCCAGAAACAAGATATGCTACTGTAGATAAGAAGGAAGGCCCAAGACCATGCAGAAAATGACATAGCAGCATGAGAAGCCAAATCTGACTTGAAACTGTTGTGCAGCCACATCAGGAGAAAACAGCATTCGAGACAGATAATCAGGCTAAGGAGACAACAGAAATGACCATCAGAAGTGAAGAATAACAGAATTCAAAGTAATACAGAGAGACAGAGGAACTCCAGAAAGACAGAGAGGTGGGGGCACCACAAGTGCATGGGCACAGTACTGTGGAAAGAAGTGAAGAGCTACTGATAAATAGTCCTCAGTATTAAGATTGAATAACATCTCCCCATGGTGAGAGAGAACAGAGTGTGCTATCTGTTTAACAACATGTTCAGCATGCCTCAAAACTCAGGAGGTGCTGGGAAGGCGCAGAAGACCATGATATGGTCCCAATCTTTAAAAAGAGGGCTGAACTGCTGAAGCATTAACTAAGACCAGTGTCACGACATGTATTGTATGCAAAATCATAGAGAAGGTGTATCTCAGGAGAAGAGTGGTGGAACACCTAGAGAGCAATTCTATCACGTATCAACATGGTTTTCAGGGACAAATCCTGTGTCCTGACTACAGTTCATGTTTGTGACCATTAGTAAACCAGAAAGAGGGTGGAGTGGATTGCATTTCTTGGACTCCATATAAGAAGGCGTTTGACACAGTTCCACTGAGATTGGTGCAAAGCTGGACCAGCAGGATGTGGTGAGTACTCATTAGATCAGAATGTGTCAGACAGCAGCAGAGTCATGGTGTGTGGTGCTCAGATGACTGTGACAATAGCAGAGGTCATGAAGTCCAGTCTAGGACCAGTGCTGTTTCTGTGTTTGTGAACCGTGTGTGTGGGAAGAATGAGCTCTGAAGTGTCCTGTTTGGATATTATTGGTTGATGAAAAATTGCTCGATCAGAGATTCATTGTTGTGAGCCTCAAAGGGATCTGGACAGGCTGTGGATGCATTCAAGCAGTTAATCCTGGGTTCAATCCACCAAGTGCAAGAGTCTTGAAGATTGGAGGCAAAGTGCAGACAGATGCAGTCTGGGAGAATTCGAACTACAAACCTCACTCAGGAAAAAGATACTTGGGGTGAGAGTATAACACCAGGCATCTCACAAATGCCTCAATAAACAACTGTTTTGCACTGAAAAGCCATGTGGGCACCTGTGACCTCAGGAACAGCATTCAAACATCTTAATGAGAATCATTAGGTTCCCTATTACACCGTGTGCATTAGGCCCATATATTGGGTATGCTTTTCAGTTTGGAGACCCACTAGCCAAGCATGAAGAAACTAGAGAAATTGCAAAGTTTGACATGTTAAGTCTGTGGAAGAAGTGCCTCACGAGAGAGGGTTCGAAATCAACCTGGCGTGCCTGGGAGTTAGGGAGAGTGGAGGACAGTGAACAGCGACATGTTCAAAGTCGCTAGAGGAATTGACAGGTGGACAAAGCAGGATGTTCAGAGATTGGACACAGTGACTGGGGACGATTTGCGAGCCAGGAACTGGATGATCCCGAGAGGATGTTGAAGTATTTCTTTAATACAAGTAAATCCATTAGTGGAATAGTTTGGGGCCTGCGCGTGGTGGAGCGGGATCATGCAAACTCAGCAGAGAGTGATAGAAGCTCACAATAAAGTGACCTCAGTGGCACGATCAGTGATTGGGTGAAGATAGTTAACCCCACAACCCTCAACAGGTGGTGTTTGTGGTGATATTACCACACACACACACACACACACACACATTTACACACACTTACATAATATTACACGATAAATTTGCTGAACCACTCTCTTGCTTCAGTTTCGTCTCAGTTTGCAGTGTTGCATCTTTCTGCTCTGTTTCCACCTCACCTCCTCTCTATATATATGTTGTGAGTGGATTCTGGTGTGGTAACTGAAGCTAGTAATGGTCATACATCACAGTACCTATATACTTAATATATTATTACATTAACTAACAAAATAAATGATGTCTTTCTCTCACATCATGCCTCCAGTGTTGCCAGGTCACCATATAGAAAGATCTCTGCATCAAAAAGTCTGACGTCAACAATTAGGATAAATTTGATGTGTCATAATGGATTATTAGGACTCTTTGAAGAGAAAGCCTGCAGGGCCAGATAAAGTGAAGCCACTACCAGGAGTCAGAGGACCTCGGGTTACAAGACAGGACCAATGAAGGAGGATCAAGGCCAGACAGTTCCAGATACTGTGTGGGGTGAGAGTGGGCTAGACAATGCAGCCTGCTTTCGCTTGGTGAAGACAGACACATATGAGCATATGGGTGGCTTTTTCTTTATAGACAGTTTCAGCTAACCATTTATCAAATTGTGAGACAGTAATCAAATTTGCTGCGAGAGTAAAGTACCAAATAGACAGGGTAACCAGTTCACTCAGCTGGGTGGTCATCAGGTGGGGTGTGCTCTGTTTCTTAAATAGAAAGCTGGGGTGGATGTGGCTCTCAGCCTACACAAATAGCTGGGGTGGATAACAGCTCTCAGCCTGTAAATAAACTGAGTTAGGATAGCAGCTCTCATTACAATAAACAAGTGATCAATCATTCTAATGACTGAGGTGGATATTTAACTTCAGCCTGTAAACCGGCTACAGGTGGGATATGGCTCTCAGCCTGTAAAATGCGGCTGAGTAGGATCTTGGCGCTCAGCCTGAAATATATGAAAGCTGAGAGTGGGATATAGCTCTGCTAGTAAGTGTGGAGTAGGATAACAGCTCTCAGCCTGTAAGCGTGAGGTAGAATAACTGGCTCTCAGCCTGCAAATAAGCTGAGTGGGATATGGCTTCTCATGGCACAATAAAATAGGGGTAGGATCTTGCACTCCTCAGCCTGCAAATAAACTGAGAGTAGGATAACTTGGCTCTCAGCTACTAAATAGGAGTGAGGTGGAATGTGGCTCTCAGCTTTGTAATATAAACTGAGGTGGGATGTAGAAACTCTCAGCCTCTGTCAAATCCCAGTGAGTGGATGTGCTCTCAGGCAATGTCAATAAAACTGGGTAGGATAACAGGCTCTCAGGACATTAGGGCAAGCCCAGCCAGTAACTTGCTGGCAGAACTATTAATAAACTAAGCTAACACTGTATAACAGAAGAAGCCAACAAGTAACATGTAGAAGAAATAGCAAATAACATATGAAGAAACCAACAAATAACATGTCTGGAAAAAATAATATAAATGTTTTACCTGTAGAAAGAAATACTTCTAAATGTTTTATATGAAATAGCAAATAACTATATGTGAAAAATAATAAATGTATAACAGAAGAAGCGACAAATGCTACTATGAAAAGCCAGCAAATGTATGGAAGCAGCCAATAAGTAATGAAGCAGCCGACATTATGTAACTAAACAGCCAGCAAATTAACGTAACAGAAAATCAACAAATGTTCTGTGGAAGAAGCCAAATAAATGTAATAACAGAAGAAGTAGCAAGTATAGCATGTAAGCATTAACCAAGTGTGTAACAAGAAGAAGCTGCAAGTAACGCATGGAAGAGCCAGCAAGTAGCATCAACAGAAGAAGTAATAAGTAACACTATGGAAGGTAACCGTAACATATGAAGAAGCCAATAAGTATGGCATATGAAGAAATGACGTAACACCATGAAAAAGCATGGTAACACATATGGAAAATAATGATAGCGTGGCACAGAAGCAATAACAAACGTGTATGTGAAGAAGCCGACGATGGCATATGCTGAGCATGACCAGTAACGGCAACGGAAGAACAGCATTAACGCAGCAGAAGAAGCCAGCAGGTAACGTAACAGAAGAAGCCAGCAAGTAACGTAACGAAACGGCCAGCAAGTAACGTAATGAAGAGCCAGCCAAACATATGAAAGGAAGACATCAGCGCGTGCCTGAAGCGGCCATGATAACGGCAAGGCAGCTAACCGTGTATGGCTGAAGAGAGCCAACAGTAACGTAACAGAATAAGTCAGAAGTAGCATGTAGGAAACGGCCAACAGGTAACCTAACAGAGAAGGAAGCTAGCAAATATGTATGAATAAGTCAGAAAGTAACAGCAATAGAGCGACCAGCCAAGTGGCATGCAGAAGCGCCTTCGTGGCATGTGAAGCAGCCAGCAGTAACGCGTAACAGAAGGCGAGCCAACAAATAACATAACTAGAAGAAGCTGTAATGGCATAACAGAGCAGACGAAAGTGTGGCAATAACGAAGAAGCCAACAAGTAAATAACGTAACGACGTGTAAATGCTTGTAACAGAAACAATAACAAGTAACGCAGCGCCGAAGAAGCCAACAAATGCTTGTGGGAATAAGTCGAAGAAATGGCATAACTGAAGCGCTCCATGATAGCGTAACAGACAAGTCAGAAAGTAACGTAAGCAAGCCGTAAATGCGCTAACAGATTAATGTGAAAGTAGCCCTTATGACGGCCTTGATAACGTAACAGAATAAGTCAGAAAGTAACGTAACGAAACGGCCAGCAAGTAACGTAACGGGAGCAATTCAGAAAGTAACATGAAGCGGCCAGCAAGTAACGCGTAGATGGGTAGCATGCTGGAAAAAATGTAATGCGCGGCGAATAAGTGGAAAGTAACATGTTTGAAACATCTGCCAATAACCAGAGAGCAGCCAGCAAGTAACGTAACAAGATTAGCAAAAAAAGTGGCGTAACAGAAAACGGCAAACATAACATATGACGGCCGGCAAATGCATATGAAGCAGCCAGTAATGCTTGTGTGGAATAAAGTCAAGTAACGTAACAGAAGGCCAGCAAGCGTAACGCGTAACAGAAACTGACAGCAAGTAACATATCAAGCCAGCAAATGCGCAAGCCAGCCACGCAACGTAACAGAAGCAGTCAACAAATGTGCCTGTAGAAAACTGGCCAGCAAGTAACGTAACAGGAGGGCCAGCAAGCAACTTTACCTTGGAAGAGAGCCAATAAGCTAGCCTTCTATATGTAGAAGCAGCCAAATGTAGCAACAACATGAAGAGCCAGCAAGCAACGTTACAGAAGCAACAACCAGCAAGCCGCGTAACAAGAAAGAAGCCAGCCAAATGTGTAACGCTTAGAAGCAGTCAGCAAGTAACGCGTAACAGACAGCCAGCAAACAATAATGACGTGGCAAGTAACGTAGCAGAATAGTCAAAATCATGCTGAGAAGAGACGGCAAGTAGCATGTAGAAACTGGCAAATGGCAATATCAGAAGAACTTAGCAAGTAACGCGTAAACTGAAGAAATGACAAGTAACAGCCAACGAAGCGGTCAGCAAGTAACGCAACGAAGCATGCAGCAAGTAACAACAGGAAGGAGCCAACTGGCTTAGCATGGCTCAAAACGTAACAAGTAACGTAACAGAAAAATGGCAGCAAGTAGCATGTAGAAACAGCCAGCCCGTCTTGTAACAAGCCAGCAAGTAACATGCTGAAGCTAATGAAAGCAGTAACATGTAAACAACAACAAATATCACTTTCAAACCTGCCAGAGAGTAACTTATGTGAAGCAGCCAGCAAGTAGCAATAACAGAAACGTAACAAAGTAGCATGGCGCAGAAGCAATGAGTGTTCGTTCCTCTAGTTTAGTATGAAATATCAGAAAAACTGTAATTTACTATGTGGAGCAACAACCTGGTTGTAAGGTGGAAGGCCTCCGCTCCCTCCTGGGGTGAGTTCAGCCCCTGAGGCCACTTAGTGATACCACTCTCCCCGGGGTTGCCAGTTACCGTCTCCCTCCCCCTCCCCCTTCACTTTCACAGGAAGCTTGGTACTGTGTGTCAAGCTGTTATGTGCTAATATAGACTTGCTTCGGCAGCTTTCTGTATCCCTCAGAGAGAAGAGGTATCCTCGTGTCCCACTAACTAGCTTTCTGCCTCAACGATCAGAGAGAGAGGAGAGAGAGAGAGAGAGAGGGAGAGAGAGGGGAGAGAGAGGAGAGAGAGGGAGAGAGAGGAGAGAGAAAGGGAGAGAGAGAGAGAGGGGAGAGAGAGGGAGAGAGAGAGGAGAGAGAGGGAGAAGGAGAGAGAGAGGAGAGAGAGAGGAGAGAGAGAGGGGAGAGAAAGAGAGAGGGGGGAGAGAGGAGGTATCCCTCGCGTCATATACCTCAGCCTTATTGTACCTCGACGATCAGAAAGAGGAGAGTATCCACTCGACTCATAATCCAAGCCTTGTGTGCCCCGACTGATCAGAGAGAAGGTATCCTCGAGTCATAACCCAGCTTTCTAGACCTACCACCCCAGCCTCTGTGACCTGTACCTCAATACACACAGAGGCTAGAATCTGATAAACATCCCCAAGAAGTCAGAGGCTGCAGGTGAAAACTAAGAGAGACCAGGAGTTTGAAATCAACCAATCAAAATACTTCTGTGGGTGGACTAGAATAATCAAAACACCTACCCCAGTCCCTACTGCTTGGAGGTGAGTTCTGAGGTGTACCCCATGATCCCGGTCTTGACTAGGCCTCCCAGTAAGATCAGGGCCTGATCATTTCAGGCTGTTACTACTGTACGCGTAATCAACATGGGAACCACAGCCCGGCTAATCGGGCAGTGGCTGTATTCAGGTTTTCTTTCCTTCCACTGGAAGAAGGAAGACAATAATGGTGTTGGAAGGCAGGAATCTCAGCTCTCATACCAAAGCCAGTGGACTGGTCGCTTGTGAAACTCTGACTCTTCACCAGCCAGGTACTCCCTTGGTGGTGGCGCTTTTGTTGACCTGTAACTTTACGGCACGACTGGCAACGCGTGACTAACAACTTTATGGTGACTAACCAACGGTGACTAGCAACATGGTGACTATAACATCAGTGACTAGCAACACGGTAGCTAGCAACATAATTAGTAACATGGTGACTAACACGGTGACCGCAACATGGTGACTATAACACAGTGACTAGCAGCATGGTGACTATGGCATGGTGACTGCGCTTTTACAGTGACCAACAACATGGTGACTAGCAACACGGTGACTGGCAACAATGACTAACTAACACAGCGACTATAACACGGTGACTAGCAACATGGTGACTAACCTTAACGACTAGCAACATGGTGACTACTTAACACGGCTGACTAGCAACACGGTGACTAACAACATGGTGACTAACACAGTGAAACTAACAACACGGTGACTAACGATGACTAGCAACACGGTGACTACTTAACACAACGACTGCGCGTCGTGTTTAATTACGTTGGCTAAAAGCTATCTTAGTAGATATTAGACAGAAGCTACCTCCATGTAAAACTGAATTTGCGGTTAGATAAAGACACAATTGAGAGGTGGGGGATATGTGGGATAACAGAAGGGCGGAAAGAAAGGGGTAAGAGATGGAAATTCATTAAAAATTTATTACCAAACAGTCGCAGTGCTAGGAATACAAGATGACAGTTAAGACTAGTTACTGGTGTTCTGTATTTGCCATTGCAGGACGTGGTTTAATTCAAAAGTCGGGACATGCCTGCAGAATGTCCACTGGAATTTTAAATTATTTGAAGTAGATAGAAATGTCAGGAAGAAGGGAAGTGGGAGTTGGTATATGTCCGAGATCCTTGAACTATTATAAAAAGCAGGTGTATTAAGTCTGAAATGCACATACAGAAGTCTGTTTGATTCTGAGAAATTTTCAGAGGGCATGTGAAAAATTAATTTGGGGTGTGATATACATACCCAAATTTGAATGGATTCATGGGAGCTACTGGGAAAGTTATTGGAGCCTATAGCTTCAATGTAGTAATTCAGGAGACTTTAACTTTAGTCATATTGATTGGAATCTCTGACTGGGAATTTAAGTCATACGATTTCTTAAAGTAGTTCAGGATACTTTTTGAAGCGGTTGTGACAGAACCTACAAGGGTAATAACCTACTTGGCGCTTAGTTCTGTGATGTGAATCCTTATTTAAATAATTTAAAGTTTTCAGAGGAACTGGGTACTAGTGACCACAAATCAATTATGTAAATTGAATGATATGATAGTAAAGTTGCTCAGTAACAGTCCCAGATTTTCAACTTAGCAGATTGCGATGGGCAGAGAACACTTTATCAATCATTGACTGGGAAGGTAACAGAAGGCTATCAATATGACAGTTTCTGGAACACAATACATGCTGCTCAGACATTTATCCTTGAGAATGATCAAATAAAAATGACCAAATGGATGAATAATAGGCTGGAAGTATCTGCTAGAAATGGACATGAAAGGAATTTATAACGTATCCAAAGAGGCGAGGTCATCTTATGAATCAGTATATTCAGCATTAAGAGGACATTAAAAGGGGATGAGAAAGAAACTGAAGGACTAACAAATTAAAGTTGCCTGAGTTCCTAAGAACTAACTTAAAAGAGTTTTCCCAGGTCTATAAGACAAAAGTCAGAGATAGATAGGGCCCTTAAAAACTAACTGGGCATCTTGCAGCAAATGAAATGTGCTCGATTTCAAATAATTATTTTCTCTCAGGTTTTACAGGAAGACATATGTATATTCAGTAATTAATTTTATAGTGGATCAGAAGAAGATAAATTATGTAACATCACAGTCACTAGTAGTGGTTGTGAAGCAGATAGACCATTTGGAAGCAAAATAGAAGTCTGCAGGTCTGATGAGGTTTTTCAAGGGTTCTTAAGGAATGTAAATGAAGTCTGTAGACAGTAACTAATATTTTTAATTTTATCTCTTCAAACAGATGTGTCTGATATGTGGAGAGAAGATGGTAATGTAATTCCTATTTTTAAAACACAGGGGACAGAATCTTTTACGTCCATTACCGCCAATAAGCCTGAAGGCCTCAATTGTAGGCAAATTACTGAAGTCAATTATAGCTGAATTATAAAAGCCATCGGTAGCGCAAGCTTGATTAATGATACTCAGCATGGATTCACAAGAGCCGGTCTTGTCTAGCTAATTTATTAACTTTCTTTCAGTAAAGCACGAAATTTGTGAAGCTGATAAAGAATTTGATAACTATTTGCCAGATTTTTAAAGTAAGGCATTTGATGAAGAGTTCCGCACCAAAGGCTATTTGAAGAAAGTAACAGCTCATGGCATTGGGGAAAAATTGCTCTCGTGGATCGAATCGCGCTCCACAGACAGAAGCGAAATTATCCATAAATACGAATTAAGTCCAGTGGGGATCGTGGTAACAAGTGGCGTTCCTAGAAGTGATCTTGGGCCGTTGCTGTTTATAATATATATCTATTGATCTCTTGATGAAGGAATTACTAGTGATATGAAACAAATTCGCCGATGACACAGATAGGTAGGATAATTAGTTCAAACTAGATGTGGGGAACTTCAAGGAGGATTTAGACAAACTCTACTCTTGGTCAGAAAAGTGGCAGATGCGTTCAGTATGAATAAATGCAAGGTTCTGAGCTCAGGGTGTCATAACCACAAGCATATAAGTTAAATAATGTAGAACTTACGCCCTTACGGTGCGAAAAGGACTTAGGGGTTATGGTAAGCAGCAGCAGCTTGAGAGTCATACTGCAGCTTTATACATCAGTAAGGCCTCCACCTAGATTGTACACAGTTCTGGTCTCCATATTACAGGAGATGGACATAAATTCGTTAGAAAACATTCAGGATAGCTAAATTAATACATAGCATTAGAAATCTTCCTTATGAAGAAGAAAGATTGAAGACTCTTAAGGGTCCATTCCTTGTTAGACCCAGTGGGGAGACCTGATCCACGAAGTATTATAAAGTGGAGAAGATGGAAGTGTGTCAAAGGGGATATTAACAAATGAGATATCTCTAGAAGAACACAGTAATGGATTTAGAATCAGATATGAAGTTTAGATTTAGAAAGGACATGAGGAAAGAAGTATTAGTTTGACAGGGTGGCGATGGTGGAACAGTCTACCTAGTTGGGTTATTGAAGATGGGACTTTGGGTAGTTTCAAGGTAGGTTGGATAAATATAAAGTGGGATGGGTTTGGATTTGAGTAGGACTTGCACATCAGGCTTTGGATTCTTGCAGTGCACTATGAAAGATGGGTGATCACGGATGTTTGTTAGTGGGATGGTGTAGAAAGACCCTACCTACCTAATGCTCGATAACAAACCTACAAATGTTCACACTCATTTCTCTTGCTCTTCTTATGTTCTTATGTTCTTATGTTGCACAGTTTGCTCACTAGTTAATAGGATTATCAAAGCTACCTTATTTCTTAGGTAGCATTATGAAATAGGTTTAACAAATACTTTTATTAATGGGTTTGGTTTTGAAGCACTAGCCTAGTATGGTCCAAATAGCCTGCTGCAGTGTTTCTCCTTGATAATATTATGTAAGCATGGCGAAGAACGATTGTCTGGAATGGGATGTCCAGTCTATTGCAGTACTCTTTTTTTAATGTGTTATGACCAAATAAAAATATAAAAAAATGCTTCTTTCAGGTTGTACAAAGGAAGTATTCTAACCCGAGTCAGCTAAGCAATACATAACCATACCTTAGTTTTCTAGAGGACTGAGCCTGGCCATTTCATACATTAAAACATTAAAAAAAAATATGAATATCTTTGAAAGGTAACACCACAAGTTAGTTGCTTTATCTTCTTTGTGCAGCCATCATACCCATGATGTGGGCGACAGTCAAAAAGAATTACAGGGGGTATGTAATGGGTCCAGGGCTGGGTCCCCAAGTTTGATAGCTGAACAAGTTACAATAATAAACTATTTACGTATTCTCTCAATTTACCTCCATAGAGACAATGACTGGAGACGCGAGATGTGATACCCCTTAACGACCACCTGTGATTGTTGTGAAAGTTTATTGCTGCTAGACACAATCGGCTGGAATAGCGGTAAAGAACGACTCGTGTTTCAAATATAACAGACCTGCAGAATGATGGAAGACACTCTGTCACCCACTCTGTGACGTGAACCCGATGTAAATTTCACTTTATGACGTGGTGTTGAGTTAGGAGGGCGAATGCAGGACCCACACTACTACTGCTACTACTACTACCACTGCCTGCTACTGCTGCTGCTGGTGCTGTGCTGGCTTTTTCTTTGGTGCTGCTGGGTGCTGGTGCTGGTGCTGCTGCTGGTGCTATGGTGCTGGTGCTGGTGCTGCTGCTGCACCTGCTGGTGCTGGTAGGGTGCTTGGTGCTGCTGCTGCTGCTTTGGTGCTGCTGGTGCTGCTGGTGCTGCTGCTGCTGGTGCTGGTGCTGGTGCTGCTGCTGCTGTGGTGCTGCTGGTGCTGCTGGTGCTGCTGGTGAGTGCTGGTGCTGGTGCTGCTGCTGCAGGTGCTGGTGCTGGTGCTGCTGCTGCTGCTGTGCTGCTGCTGCTGGTGCTGGTGCTAGTGCTGCTGCTGCTGCTGCTGGTGCTGCTGGTGCTGCTGGCTGCTGTTTTAGTGCTGGTGCTGGTGCTGCTGCTGGTGCTAGTGCTGGTGCTGCTGCTGCTGCTGGTGCTGGTGCTGGTGCTGCTGCTGGTGCTGGGTACTACAACTGGTGCTCTTGCTGGTGCTGCTGAATTTGCTGGTAACTGCTGCTGCTGCTGCTGGGTGCTGCTGGTGCTGCTGGTGCTAAGTGCGGTGCTTTCTGCTGCTGAATTTGCTGCTGCTGCTGCTGCTGCTGCTACTGCTGCTGCTGCTGCTGCCTTTATAATATGCTTTGTAGTATAAACTGGTAGATTGGTTAGTAATTGCAATTGTTGACTTTGGGTCATAACAGTTCTCATGTGTGACTCAGTTGATTCCCCACTGATGACCCGGTAGGTTGGCTGCGATAAATTGTGTAGTCACAGAGACGGAGGTTCGAGTTAACAATGTTTCATGTATTTTGCCAGATAACAAAAGATAAAATGCTAAAAGAGAACTATGTTTTTAGTTGAACCTACACAGTGCTAGCACTAACAGCTGGTCTACTGATACTAGCACTAACAGCCTAGTCTACACAGTGGCGCTGCACCTGGTCTGCACAGTGCGCTAGCACTAACCGACTGATCTCACGAAACAGTAACACTATAACATGATCTCACACAGTGGTGCTTTTAACAGCTGTTCTCTACAGTGTTTTCTTTTCAGCAACCTGTCTACACAATTGCTAGCACTAACAACAGTCTATCTGTTTTCTTACTGCACCCTGATGCTACACACAGTGCTTTTCTAGCAACCTGGTCTATACGGTGCTAGCACTAACACCTGGTCTACACGGTGCTAGCATAGCAACTGGTCTGCAGTGCTAGCACTAACAGCCTGGTCTCACACGGTGGTGCAGCACTGTAGCCTGGTCTATCGGTACTGGCACTAGCCTGGTCTACACGGTGCTAGCACTACATAACGGTCTACACAGTGCTGGCACTGTAACCTGGTCACCATGCAGTGCGCTTTTCGCCCAGCCTGGTCTGCAGGTGCACCTTGGCACTAACCTGGTCTGCCGGTGCTGGCACTAACACCTGGTCTACACAGTGCTGCACTAACAGCTTGGTCACCACAGTGCTGCACTAGCAGCCTGGTCTACACAGTGCTGGCACTAACAGCAGTCTGCTACAGTGCTACTTTTGCAGCTGGTCTGCAGTGCTAGCGCACTAACAGAAACTGGTCTGCACAGTGCTAACAACAACCTGGTCTACACAGTCCTGGCACATAACAACTTGGTCACGGTGCTGCTTTTCAAGCACCTGGTCTGCAGTGCTATTCTTAGCTAACTTAGTCTATACGGTGCTTGCTTTCAACACCCTGGTCTACACAGGTACTTCAGCACTAACGCCTGGTCTACACGGTGCTGCTTTCCACCCAACCTGGTCACAGTCTGCTTGCCATGCTGTTAGGTGCTGCCTTTTCTTTCACCACCGATCTACACAGGCATGCCTGTACTATAGCCTGGTCTACACAGTGCTAGCATTAACAACTTGGTCTGCACAGTTTCAGCATAACAACCTGGTCACCACACCCAGTACTAGCACTAACAACTTGATCTACACAGTGCTGGCACTACTTACTGGTCTACACAGTGCTGGCACTAACAGCTGTTACTACTGTTTGCTAACAACCCTGGTCTACACAGTACTAGCACCAACAACCTAGTCTACACGGTGCTACTTTGTGCTTTTCTTATGGATTGAACAACAAATGACATTTGTTACTCAGGTAAATCGTGAGAAGTTGCACAGTTTGGCCAGATGTGTATAGTGTAGACAGCAGCCTTGTGATGTGTCTGTGTTGACTGTGTCGTCTTAGTGTTCTGCCTTGATCTGTGTCTGCTTGTGCATGGTGTGTGTCTGTGGTCAGTGTGTGTTGAGTTGCCATTTGTCTGACTGCTCAGTTGACCTGGGCCTGTTGTATACGTGCATTACATGTGTGCATGTGTAATGTGTGTGTGTGTGTGTGTGTGTGTGTGTGTGTGTGTGTGTGACTATTGTGTGTGTGTGTGTGTGTACAGTGTAGACACTGAGTATGTGTGTGTGTGTGTGTGTACAGTGGAGCCACTAGGCAGAGTATGTGTGTGTACAGTGTGGTATGATGTGTGTGTGTGTGTGTGTGTGTGTGTGTGTGTGTACAGTGTGAGCACTGAGTGTATGTGTGTGTGTGTACAGTGTAGACACGCTGAGTGTGTGTGTGTGTGTGTGTACAGTCTGTGAGCACCAGATTGTGTGTGTGTGTGTGCTAGTGCCAGGCACACTGAGTATATGTGTGTGTGTGTGTGTACTCTTAGATTGTACTCACCTAGTTGAGGATTTACAGGGTGATTCAGGCTCCTGGCCCATACTCTTCCTGTCCTTACTAGTTCACTCTCCTGAGCCGTAGGCTGTCATACCTCACCCTTAGCTATGTATGGATCCTGCCTCCTACATCAACTTTAGATATTCCATACCCAGCTACTCTCTGTGGCTGAGAAATGCTTCCCTATCCCTGTGATTCATCAATGGCTGGCTTCCAACTGTGTCCCCTTGTTGTGTCCGTCTCTAAGACATCTGTGCATCACCTTCTCAGACATATCTCAGTATTTTGTATGTGTTATCCCTTCACCCCTATCTCCTGTCCTCCAGTGTCGTCAGGTTGGTTGCCAACCTCTCCTCTGTAGGACATGCCTCTTAGCTCTGGGACCTATCTTGGGCTGCACATTGCACACTCAGTTTCTTCCAGTGTAGCTAGGTGTGGGTTCCAAACTGGTGTTTTATATCTCCCTATGTGTTTCTTAACATACACGGTGTACAAGGTCCTGAATGATTCCATTATTAAGATGTCTGAATGCTGTTCTGAGGTTTGCTAAGCACTTCAGTTTTGGCCTGTCATAACTATTGTTGGTTGATATTACTTCAGGAGATGTACCTGGTGTGTCTCACTGAGATCTTTCCTTGAGTAGTTTGTAGTCTCGGCCCTAGACTGTGCTCTTCTGCAGCCTTCTGGCTGCCGCCCCAATCTTCATGACTTTTGCCACTTGAGGCAGGTTGAACTCAGGAGCCAATTGCTGGACCAGGTCTACAGCCTGTAGATCTTCTTCAGCAGATTCTGGTCTTCGATCAGATGAATTGCCCTCACTCAGCAAATCATCTGCAGCAGGGGCCTCAGAGTCTATTCTTTTAATGTGTCGTTCTCTGATCCCAGAAACAGCACTGTCTAGGACTGGCCTGCCGGACACTGGTGCAGGTGCCTCTGACACCTCGCCACACCGCAGCTCGCTACTATCTTTACAATAAGTATTCCTGATCCATTGTAGTGCACTTCCTGTTATCCATAGCCCTGGTCACTCCAGTTTGCACAATCTCACCCAGCATGGAACATGTGTGGCTATATCTTGTTCCAGTAGATCCACCACCCCTCTCTCTCTTGTCTTTACTGCCTCACTGCATGTCTTAGAACTCCAGTGAGTTTGTGACTGAGTTTTGTCCTAGACCATGTTGGCTGCTGTTGATGAGATCATTTAACTCTAGGTGTTCCACACTCTTCCTGATAATCTTCTCCTTTGATTTGCATACCATACATATCAGTATGCTGATCTGTAGTTTAATGCTTTATGTCTGTCTCTTTTTTAAGGAATTGGGACTACATTTACTTTCTGCTACCATGCCTGTGACAATCCTGTTTCGATGATGTGCTGAATAGCTGTTGTTAAGGGGTACCATGAGCGCCTCTGCTCCCTCTCTCAATGCCATGGGAGGTATCTGGCCCCCATTACCTTTGGGGGTATCTAGCTCATAAACTCTTCACTTCATGTGTGTGTGTGTGTGTGTGTGTGTGTGTGTGTGTGTGTGCTTAATTGCAGTTTCCAGTGGTCAGTCACATGCCTCCTGGCTCACGCCCTCTTCACTGATCGCTATTAAAGTCCCGCCCTCTCCCTGTTCCATGAGCTTTTATCATACCTCTTCTTAAGCTATGTGGATCACTGCTCATATCACTCTCAGACTGTTCACTTCCTGACATCCCCTGTGACTCATTTGAGTCTTGAAGCTTCAGTTACTTGACCCATTTTGCTGTGTTCCATCTCTGGGAACATCCACTGTCCCTATCCACTTTCTCAATTTCTCTCAGTATTTTATCTCCTTCATTATCATTTTCCTATCTCTCTCCTAGCCTCCAGTACCTCAGTTTGATTTTCAACAACCTCTTCTCTTAGCTCCGGGACTAGTCAATATTTATTTTTAAAACCTTTGTACTTTCTCTAATTCTTCGACATGTTGTCCAGGTGTGGGTTCCATACACATAATATAAACTGAAACGAGCACGATGTTCAAGTCTTGAATGACTCATACTGAGGTATCAGAAATACTATTCTTAAATTTGCTGGAGATTTGTGCCAGCATAAGATGTAGTCCAATGTCGTACTCACTTGGGATCTTTTATTATTTATTTATTTTTTTTTTTTGAGTGAGGTTTTGCAGCCTTTGACTTCCCTGGGCATTTGTACTCAAATCTGCGGTATTTGTCTTTCCCAAACTTCATGACTTTGCACTTGTTGAGGTTGGAACTCCAGGGCATTTGTCGGACAGGCTTGTAGCCCCTGTCAGATCACTGAAGCCACACACAGTCCTCTCATCCATGTGTGTTATTCTTCCTCATTAGTTTCTCATCTCGTGTCACCAAGCAGGGACTCTTCTGAATCTATCTCATGCTGTTCCACGTATTTTGAAACAACTGGATAGGACTGGCGCATGGACCACTTGGCCATGCGCACCCTGGCCTTTCAATCACGTATCAACGCACGTTGTTTCCTTCTTGTCAGGCATTGCCTGATTCCTCGATACTTTCACTTGCTGTGTATTCCTGTCTGCTCCTTTAGCTTTTCAACCTTTTTGTATTGCTGTCGAAAGCCTTCCACCCATCCCTCTCTCTCCTGTCTTACTTCTGTTACCTTATCATGCAGAACCAGTAGGTTTGTGATGAAAAGTTTTCTTCTTTGAAGCCATTTGGTTGTCATGTAGGCTGGTTCCTTTCTGGTGCTCCTCTACAATCAATCTTCTCTATAACTCTTCATACTATAAATGCTCCAGCGGCTTACAGGTCTCATAGCAACAGTGCTGCCTGTCTCCTTTCTTAAAATTAGGGACTACTTTTGCTGTCTTCCACCTCATCCATGTTTCATGGGTGTGAAGATTATTATGGCAAAAACACTGGCGTATCTGCTCCCTCTCTCTCAGGGCCTTCCCCGGAGGCCCTCTGTTTCCGCCTTCGAGGTCTCTGGATTCCACCTAGCAGTTTCTTACCTCCTCAGTTGCTGGTTAACCCTATTTCCTCAGGTTCTTTGGAAGCCCTCTCTGTCTCCTGTAGTACTCCTGAATCTTGTTTGGAGCTCCTCACATACTTCTAGTCACTCCCCTATTTCCTCCTTTCTCATCCACAATTACCTGGATGCAGCTGTAACTTTCCTCTCAGTGTGGCTGTAACCTTTACAGGTTAGATCTGACTTTTGATACTATATCATTTAGTGACCTTGCTGCTAGGTCTCTCTCATATCCATACATATTTATTTCCACACCTCTTTGGCTCAGCTCCTGTTTTCTCCAGTACTTTGCGTTCTATAGCACCATGCTCTAACATGTAGTTTGGCCTTCGCATCCCGGGTAAACTATTAGCTCACTCTTGGCGTCTTCTTATTGTTTCTGTTTCCCTTGGTATGAAATGCTCTGCTTCCCTGTACTTTTTAGTGGTCTGTGTGTTCATCATTTCACTTGCATATTCTCCTCTAGCTCTCTTACCACACCCTGCACATCACAGGGTGCCTCATATGTGTGTAGTTTCCTGCTCTGATGTGGTTTCTCCCAGTCCTTCACTCCCTTGCCTCACTCTTTGCTGTGTAAATCTACTGTATTTGAAACTCAGGACCACATGTGGTCAACTGGGCCAGAGCCTGCATTCGTGTGTGATTTCTTCCATGTTTGAACTGTTGAGTGAACTGTAGAAGGTGGGGCTTTGCTGGTTCAATAATCTCCTCTCTCTCTCTCTCTCTCTCTCTCTCTCTCTCTCTGGTTGTGTCCCCTATATTTGGTACATGAAACTTTCCAGTACCACCCTCCAACATCTTAGGTCTCACTGTGCGGATTTATGTGAAATAAGTTTTCCCAGTCTATCTCACTTGTGGTTGAAAGTCCCCATGATGGTAGCTGCTTTGCTTGTGTGTGTGTGTATGTGTGTGTGTGTGTGTGTGTGTGTGTGTGTGTGTGTGTGTGTGTGTGTGTGCTGGCTGGTCTGCACACAGCAGGTGGTGATCTCTGTATTTCTATAGCTGCATCTGTCTCAGTCCGCAGTGCGTGTGTAAGCAGTGTGCATATATCTGCATGTGACAGCCTACAAGGGATACAGGCCCTTACATGCAGTCCTCATGTTCACGATGGGGTTAGTAGTTTAAATCTTAAGAGAGAAAACGCTGGAGAGAAGAGGCACGGGAAGCTACTTCTGACATTGTGGTTTATATGCTCGTTATTGTTAGATTCTGCGGCGCCTCATTACTTTACCCTCTCTCCCTAAACGCATTTGTAACACAGCATAACTGATTGGAGTGGTGGGTGGTGGTGGTGGTGGTAGTGGTGGTGGGTAGTGTGGTGGTGGTGGTGGTGGTGGTGGTGGTGGTGGTGGTGGTGGTGGTGAATTGCTGTTCTTTGGTGCTGTGTTGGTGGCTTTCTCGGTTGCTGCTGGTGCTGTCGTCGGTAGAGTTATATCTTTCTTTGATTTGCGATGTTTCCTCTCTTCAGATGCCGAGACACCGTTTTCTGGGTCCCTGGACATGTAGATGTTCGAAGAACCTTGTATAGACGAACCTCTACTGTGAGGTCAACCGTTCATCTTCTCCCTCGTTTCATAAAAGGTATTTAACTTTCGAATATTTGCAGTAAATCTCCGACGATTTCGCAACCATTAGCAACAACGGTGGTCTAACATGTTTAGAATATGATTATGAACTCTGCAGTCTATCTAACCTTATTTGGTTCTGGTCTTCTTCGCTGTCGTGTTTGGGAGATATACTTTCCTACCTTCGTATCAGACACACATCTCTTGCTGTGGGTATCTCAGGAAGCCTCTTTCGCTCATGAATTTATTGGGTTCATTGTTAGTTCCCATCTCTTGAGCTGTTCTGTCCTATCAACCAGGCACGCAGAATGTCCTTCCGGCGTCGTCACCACCTAACACCTTTTATCGGCCTCGCTGACAGCCTCACCTTTGACTAGACACTTTGACTTTCTGTTAGCAATTACTTTTGTGCGCCAGCTTTACGATTATATGTTTCGCTAGTGCTCCCACTATCCCTTACTATCTACCTCTTGCATATTCCTAATCCTCGCTTTTCTCCTAATCTTGCCAGATGAAAATAGATTCAATTCAAATGAGACCAGAGGCCCCTCAGCATCATATAAGGTGCCTTCTTACCCACCTCGAGTCTATCCGGAGGGCATCCTTGGGTCAGCCACGGCCAGATTCGCAACCAGGTCTCCCAGTGTGGATCAGGGAGCCTGATCAACCAGGCTGTTCCTGCTGGACGCACACGCAATCCAGCATACAGACCACAGCCCCGTGTGGCTGAGTTCTAGCACAGTGTCTATCCAGCTCCCTCTTGAAGAGACGGTCAGGGTCTATTAGTATCCTTTATGTATGCTGGGAGGCATTCGTAGTTTGGGCCAGCCACTTTGTGTCAGGGTCCATCCCTCTCCTGCTTTTCACCTGCGGGGATGCTGGATCGCCTAAAGGCTTTTGCTTTCCTGGGGTGATTTCCATGTGCAGATTTAGGACTATCCTCTGGAATTTTCAGGTAAAAATTCTGATGCACTCCCTTGCGTTTAAAGTGCGGTCAAGGGACACCGACTGTCCAAGTAATTGAGTGTCTCGTACTTATATATTGCAGTGAAAAGTCTCTATATGTTCTCTCAGACAGTTCCTCTGTCTTGAGGGCCTTAAGTGTGCAACAATATTCCAGCCAGAGAGAACAAATGTTTTATTGTTAGTTTCCATAGTGAAATAATTGGAAATTTGTCCTCACTCTGAGCTTCATGTGTTTCTATGACATCCTGAAGACCAGTTTATATCCGCTTGGAATTTAGTGTCCTCAGTGGATGATACATACACAAATTCTGTGTCATCAGCAAGGACACAATTATAGTTTTCATCTATGTCTGCATAGATATAAGGATGAGAAGAAAAGGATGAGCAAATGCATACACCAATTGTTCATACAGTAATCCACTATAACCACACTCCAATAAACACACTCCACTAACACATAATACAAACACATTCCACTAACCTCCACTAACCACATTTCATGTACATCTCACTAACCACACTCCAGCTAGCCACCTCCCTGTTACATTCCAGTAACCACACTCCTGCATGCTCCAGCCAGCAAGGCTAGAGCTGTCACAACTATCTTACCAACACAGTTTTAAGAGCCAAACTTTGATGCTCTGTACCACTCATCCTGGATCCACCTGACAGTTGACTGACACACACTGCATGGTATTACTAGCTGGATATTGGAACACGCTAGTCTCTCACCGTCTATTTTTTTATCTCGCCTTCTGGGGTGTTGAACCCAAATCCGTTCTGTTGTGAGGCAATGCACACATCACTCACACCAATACCACAAAGGTCACTCGCTCTCTGAGCCACACCGTCAGTAACACACATAGCCACATATCTCAAGATTCATACTAGCAGTGCCATATCCATCCTCTTACTTCACTCCACTTCCTTCCAGAGTGGAACACATACATGAACATATCAATCATTTTGTAATCTGGACCATCCCACCACTTCCTCTCCCTGGCGTCAGTACAGCATTTATGCATAGCAAACGACATCAGCTCAACTTGTTGTATCCATGGCAAATGGACAAGTCATGTCAATCATGTGTCAACTGCCAGACCGTGTTTTTTTGCAGAGAGGATGAGGCAATATGCACCAGTCATTAACTCTCACTATGATGAATGAGACACGTGTGGAACACTTGGGTATGTTACTGATGAGGGCGTTTCATACTTGATGAGCTATTTATACCAAGTACAGAGGCATATGGAGACACTGGAGTAATAGTAGATGCTCTAAACTGTAGTTACGTTATGATCTAGAGTGTTCACTCATATTTGAGGACTAAATAGTCTCTATAAAGAGCTAAAGAACTGAACACCTTTATTGGAAATTGAAGGACCTGAACGGTTTCTATCAAGACTGGGGAACTGAAAAGCTATCGGGTTAAAGGATGAACGACTTCCTGAAGGCAGTACTGAACACTTTATCAAGGATGACGGACTGTGAATTTATCAAGGTTTGAGCTGAACACCTGTCAAGGTTGAGAACTAGACGTCTTCCATCAAGGCTGAGGACTGGACATCTAACAAAGCTGAGGACTGATCACCTCAAATTACATCTCCCGCACTTCCTTACGGTCTCAGCACATATATTCTCTGTAAGTGCACTGTAATAAATTCGGTCCGTCATGGACGTTATCAAAACCACTTCATAATGGTCCAGGACCGACCGATGCGTCTCCAAAGTATCGGGTAGTTGTGAAGCTGGTGGGTGCAACGTCTCACTAATAAAGATACCAAGGTGGTGCACAAGTGCACTTGTCAGTATTATTGTCATACCACTGATGAGATGACATCAGTGTTGACGACTTTGTAATAAACTGACATCAACGTTACTTCAACGTGACGCATTACTAATGTACGAGGTTCTGATAGACTATGTCTGCGATATATACGATATTTACAGTCACAATACGATATCTTGTGTGTGTGTGTGTGTGTGTGTGTGTGTGTGTGTGTGTGTGTGTGTGTGTGTGTGTGTGTGTGTGTGTGTGTGTGTGTGTATCTCTCATTACGTTTTCATTCCTTTCCTGGTGTTTGCCTCCTTTTCCTTAGCCTTTATTATGCTATCTCCATCTTTATCACATTTCCTGCTCTTCTTTCTTCGCTCCATCTCTCTTCTCTGTCTTTCGTTACCTCCACTTTAAACCCGGAGGCTATATTAAGACTTATATTATATTGTTAACTGCAGGAGGTCACGTATAGTGCGTGGCTTGGAGGGTCGTCCGGGCGCACGCTTGGTGGGTCATCTCTGGGCTTCGGTTTGGGGGTCATTCTGAGCTTGGTGGGTCATTCTGTCTTGGGTGGGTCATTCTGGTTTGGTTTTGGGTGTCCGATTCTGACTTGGTGGATCCTGGGTCACTCACTGGCTTGGTGGGCATTCTGGCATGGTGAGTCATTCTGTCTGGTGAGTCATTCTGGCTTGGTGGGTCATTCTGACTTGGTGGCACGGGCGGGCCTGACTGACTGACTGACTGACTGGAAGTTAAATATCCATCTGCCTAGCCTTCCAGTTATTCCTTTTTCACGCATTTTGTGTGTAATTACCCCATGATCCCCTTTTAAAGGCTTTTGCAAAGTCACTGAACATTATATCTGTATTTTGAGTCTTCAAGTGCATCTAAGATCATGTCGTAATGGTCCAGCAGTTGTGAAAGGCAGGAGCGACAGGTTCTGAATTTATGTTGACCTGTGTTGTGCACCTTCTGGGATTCTATGTTTTTATAATCTTGCTTCTTAAAACCCTTTAAAAGATCTTGATAATGTGGGACGTCAGGAATATTGGTTTCTATTTTTCTATTGGTTTACTGCCATTTTTGTGGAGTGGGACAATATCAGTGGTATGATGACTGTGGGATGACTCCAGTGTTTAGGTTTCTTCTCCAGAGAATATTTAAGACACGTGAAAAGGGTTTCTTGCAATTCTTGATGAATATAGAGTTCCACGAGTCTGGGCCTGGGACAGAGTGCATGAGAGAAATGACTAATCAAGTTAGAAGTGCAGCAGTTTTTAGTGGATTCTGAGCTGAAGCAGATGTGTTCATAACACTGGACTGGACTTTAATATTTCACTATTTTCTTTATTGTAATTGTGTATGTTCCATCTCCTCGAATTAAAGATCAGATGCTGGATTTTTTCTGAATTTTGCATATGAGAAATATTTTGCATTTCTCTCAATTTCACTAATGGCTTTTATCTCCTTTCTCTCTTCTGGATTCTCTATGATGTATTTAACATGAGTTCAACGTTTTATAATTCTGTAGCCACAATACCATAGTTGAAACAATTCCAAACTAACCCACAAAGCCACAGCTGGAAACATCCGACCACAATATCGTGACTTAAACAATACACAATTAACTTAAAATACAGTGACTGGAACAGTAGATAAACTGGTCCACAATACAGTGACTGGAACAGTAGATAAACTGGTCCACAATACAGTGACTGGAACAGTAGATAAACTGGTCCACAATACAGTGACTGGAACAGTAGATAAACTGGTCCACAATACAGTGACTGGAACAGTATATAAACTGGTCCACAATACAGTGACTGGAACAGTAGATAAACTGGTCCAAATTACAGTGACTGGAACAGAAGATAAACTGGTCCACAATACAGTGACTGGAACAGTAGATAAACTGGTCCAAATTACAGTGACTGGAACAGTAGATAACACTGGTCCAAATTACAGTGACTGGAACAGTAGATAACACTGGTCCAAATTACAGTGACTGGAACAGTATATAAACTGGTCCACAATACAGTGACTGGAACAGTAGATAAACTGGTCCAAATTACAGTGACTGGAACAGAAGATAAACTGGTCCACAATACAGTGACTGGAACAGTAGATAAACTGGTCCAAATTACAGTGACTGGAACAGTAGATAACACTGGTCCAAATTACAGTGACTGGAACAGTAGATAACACTGGTCCAAATTACAGTGACTGGGAAAAGTATATAAACTGGTCCACAATACCGTGACTGGAACAGTAGATAACCTGGTCCAAATTACAGTGACTGGAACAGAAGATAAACTGGTCCACAATACAGTGACTGGAACAGTAGATAAACTGGTCCAAATTACAGTGACTGGAACAGTAGATAACACTGGTCCAAATTACAGTGACTGGAACAGTAGATAACACTGGTCCAAATTACAGTGACTGGAACAGTAGATAAACTGGTCCACAATACAGTGACTGGAACAATTCCAACTGAATACATTTTTTATGAGGAAAGTTTGGACAAAGTTTCGGTTCTGTTTTGGTCCATTATTAAGACGTTTCTGTCCTGTTCTGGTCCATTATTAAGACGTTTCTGTCCTGTTCTGGTCCATTATTAAGACGTTTCTGTCCTGTTCTGGTCCATTATTAAGACGTTTCGGTTCTGTTCTGGTCCATTATTAAGACGTTTCGGTTCTGTTCTGGTCCATTATTAAGACGTTTCGGTCCTGTTCTAGTCTATTATTAAGGCGATTCGGTTCTGTTCTGGTCCATTATTAAGACATTTCGGTTCTGTTTTGGTCCATTATTAAGACGTTTCGGTTCTGTTTTGGTTCATTATTAAGACGTTTCGGTTCTGTTCTGGTTCATTATTAAGACGTTTCGATTCTGTTCTGGTTCATTATTAAGACGTTTCGGTTCTGTTCTGGTCCATTATTAAGACGTTTCGGTTCTGTTCTGGTTCATTATTAAGACTTTTCAGTTCTGTTCTGGTCCATTATTAAGATGTTTCGGTTCTGCTCTGGTTCATTATTAAGACGTTTCGGCTCTGTTCTGGTTCATTATTAAGACGTTTCGGTTCTGTTCTGGTTCATTATTAAGACGTTTCGGTTCTGTTCTGTTTCATTATCAAGACGTTTCGGTTCTGTTCTGGTCCATTATTAAGACTTTTCGATTCTGTTCTGGTTCATTATTAAGACGTTTCGGTTCTGTTCTGGTCCATTATTAAGACGTTTCGGTTCTGTTCTGGTTCACTATTAAGACGTTTTGGTTCTGTTCTGGTCCATTATTAAGACGTTTTGGTTCTCTTCTGGCTCATTATTAAGACGTTTCGGTTCTGTTCTTGTCCATTATTAAGACGTTTCGGTTCTGTTCTGGTTCATTGTTAAGACGTTTCGGTTCTGTTCTGGTTCATTATTAAAACGTTTCGGTTCTGTTCTGGTCCATTATTAAGACGTTTCGGTTCTGTTCTGGTTCATTATTAAGACATTCGGTTCTGTTCTGGTCCATTATTAAGACGTTTCGATTCTGTTCAGGTTCATTATTAAGACGTTTCGGTTCTGTTCTGGTTCATTATTAAGACGTTTCGGTTCTGTTCTGGTTCATTATTAAGACGTTTTGGTTATGTTCTGGTCCATTATTAAGATGTTTCGGTTCTGTTCTGGTTCATTATTAAGACGTTTCGGTTCTGTTCTGGTCCATTATTAAGACGTTTCGGTTCTGCTCTGGTTCATTATTAAGACGTTTCGGTTCTGTTCTGGTTCATTATTAAGACGTTTCGGTTCTGTTCTGGTCCACTATTAAGACGTTTCGGTTCTGGTCTGGTTCATTAGTAAGACGTTTCGGTTCTGTTCTGGTCCATTATTAAGACGTTTCGGTTCTCTTCTGGTTCATTATTAAGACGTTTCGGTTCTGTTCTTGTCCATCATTAAGACGTTTCGGTTCTGTACTGGTCCAATATTAAGACGTTTCGGTTCTCTTCTGGTTCATTATTAAGACGTTTCGGTTCTGTTCTGGTCCATTATTAAGACGTTTCGGTTCTCTTCTGGTTCATTATTAAGACATTCGGTTCTGTTCTGGTCCATTATTAAGACGTTTCGATTCTGTTCTGGTTCATTATTAAGACGTTTCGGTTCTGTTCTGGTTCATTATTAAGACGTGTCGGTTCTGTTCTGGTTCATTATTAAGACGTTTCATGTTCTGGTCCATTATTAAGACGTTTCGGTTCTGTTCTGGTTCATTATTAAGACGTTTCGATTATGTTCTGGTCCATTATTAAGACGTTTCGGTTCTGTTCTGGTCCATTATGAAGAGGTTTCGGTTCTGTTCCGGGCCATTATCAAGATGTTTCGGTTTGGTTCTATACCATTATCAAGACGTTTCGGCCAGGGCCTTGACCATTATCCAATCACTCTTGCAGATATTATTTTGATCCAAGGAACTGGAGCCACATGTATCTTACTCGAATGAAAATTGATTGCCTGCCATATCCAGTTGTATGATCCCTACGGGTTTAGGGCTTTCGTATAATAAAATAGTAATGATAATAATAATAATTAATAATAATTCATAATTTATAATAATAATAATTCATAATTTAATAATAATAATAATAATAATAATAATAATAATAATTTATAATTTAATAAAATAATAACAATAATAGTAATAATAATAATAATAATAATTTAATGTTTTAATAATAGTAATTAATTATTTAGTAATAACAATCATAATTAAAAATTTTAGTAACAATAATAATAATTCATAATTTAGTAATAATAATAATAATGAACAATTTATTAAAAATATAAATTTAATAATAATAATTAAACCAATATTAATTAATAACTTAATAGCAATAATAATTACTAATTTGATAATAATTAATAATTTATAATAATTAATAATTTAATAATAATTAATTATTTAATAATAATTAATAATTTAATAATACTAATTTATTAGTAATTAATTATTTAACACTACTACTACTACTACTACTACTACTACTACTACTACTACTACTACTACTACTACTACTTCTAATAATAATAATAATAATAATATCGCTGACTCTTCAATTCAGAATTTCAAATTCATTTTGCTTTGTGCATTTTTTATCGTCATATTTTATTTCCTCTTTAAATTTCGTTATCTCTTCATCTGTTTATCTTTTATTATCATATCTTTTGTAATACTTTCTGTGTTTTTTTTATCTCTTGCAAATGTTTTGTTCCATGTTCCTTCTTTGCTAACTTTATTGTTCCATGTTCCTTCTTTGCTAACTTTATTGTTCCATGTTCCTTCTTTGCTAACTTTATTGTTCCATGTTCCTTCTTTGCTAACTTTTTTGTTCCATGTTCCTTCTTTGCTAACTTTATTGTTCCATGTTCCTTCTTTGCTAACTTTATTGTTCCATGTTCCTTCTTTGCTAACTTTATTGTTCCATGTTCCTTCTTTGCTAACTTTATTGTTCCATGTTCCTTCATGAACTATGTTTTGTTCCACTTTTCTTCGTGGTGTACTTTTTGTTCCATGTTCTTTAGTTTATAATTTTTTGTTCCATATTCTTTAGTTGTGGACATCTTGTTCCATGTTCCTTCCTTAATCCATGTTCCTGCATAGTGGACTTTGCTCGTTCCATGTTCTTCCATAGTAGACTTTTTGTTCCATATTCCTTTGTGGTGGACATTGTTTTATTCCATGTTCCTCCATAGTGGATTTAGTGGAATGTCCTACGAGGAGCGGTTAAAGGAAATCAACCTGACGACACTAGAAGACAGGGGCAATAGGAGGGATATGATAACAACATATAAAATATTGTGAAAAATCAACAAGGTGAACAGAAACAGAATGTTCCAGAGATGGAACACAGCAACAAAGGGTCACAGTTGGAAGTTGAAGACTCAGATGAATCACAATGATGTTAGGAAATATTTCTTCAGCTACAGAGTTATCAGGAAGTAGAATAGTCTGGGAAGTGATGTAGTGGAGACATGATCCATACATAGCTTTAAGAAGAGGTATGATGAAGCTTAAGGAGCAGGAAGAATGACCCAGAAGCGGCCAGTGAAGAGGCGGGACCAGGAGCTGTGAATCGACCCCTGCAACCACAACAAGGTAAGTACACACACATACACACACACAAACCAGACAGGGATAGGGAAGAGACAGTAAGAAGCAACGCGTCAATGGCAGGAAGCCGTTTTTGTCTATGGGCTCCAAGAAGTAGATGGGGAAACTTATGAGGCAAGGAAACAGGAGGAAAAAAACGATTTAAAGCATTATGAAAGCAATAAGATAGGACGACATGACCCAGCTGACAAATTTTCGAAGAATTAGGAAGTTTGCGAGGGGAAAAAAGCGTCCAATTAAAGTTATTTTCAAGGCAGAGTCAGCTTGAAATCGGATCCTGCAGGAGAAAGCACGCCTAAGGGACAACCAGGCGTTCCAGAGTGTGTACCTCGACCGAAACAAAACACAAGAAGAAAGGATGACACTGAAAGAGAGGGTGCAACGTCGCAAGGAGGAATGGGAAGCAAGGAAGGTGGAGAGCAGGAGAAATCAGGCCCACATGAAAGAACAAACACAACCCCCTCCAGTACCACCCACAGAAGGAACACAACCATGGCAATCCCAAAGCAGTCAAACTACCTAACCCAAAACCCACTCACTGTACTCTCTGCCCCATCCCCCTCAGCACAAACCCCACCCCAGAGAAACCCACAGTAACCCACACATCCCCCTCAGCTCAAAACCCACCTCCACAGAAACCCACAGTAACCCACACATCCCCCTCAGCTCAAAACCCACCTCCACAGAAACCCACAGTAACCCACACAATGTACCCTCTCCCACCATCCCCCTCACCACAAACCCCACCCTCACAGTAACCAACAGCAACCCACACACTGTACACTCTATCCCCATCCCCCTCACCACAACCCCTTCCCCCACTGTAACCCCCCATAGGACCTCTTCCCCCATCCCCCTCATCACCCCCCCACCTCCACTGAAACCTCCCATAGGCCCTCTGCACCCACACCCCACACCACAGACCCCACACCCCCAAACCAAGCCCCTATAGGCCCCTGTCAGGGCATCTGCTCCCCCTAACCCACCTCTCTCCCCAGACCACAGTTATTGAAAAGAAGTTGAAGGTTTGGTACACGAACGCGGATGGAATAACGAATAAATGTGAGGAGTGGCATAAAAGAATCAAAGAGTTGTCCCCAGACATCGTAGCTGTTACAGAAACAAAACTCACTGGGATAATAACAGATGCAATCTTCCCACCCGGATATCAGATCCTGAGGAATTATAGAAGGAGCAGGGAGGGAGGAGGGGTTGCACTACTAATACAAAACCGGTGGGGTTATCAAGAAATGGAAGGTATGGACGAGATTGGAGAAATGGATTACATAGTAGGTACAGTTCAGTCAGGGGAACACAAGGTAGTCATTGCAGTGATGTATAACCCACCACAGAACTGCAGGAGGCCAAGAGAGGAATATGATGAGTGCAACAGAGCAATGGTGGACACTCTAGCTGAGGTGGCAAGAAGGGCTCACTCAAGTAGAGCGAAGTTACTGGTCATGGGCGACTTCAATCACAGGGAGATTGATTGGGAAAACCTGGAGCCACATGGGGGTCCCGAAACATGGAGAGCCAAGATGATGGATGTGGTGCTGGCAAATCTCATGCACCAACATGTTAGGGATACTACCAGAGAGAGAGGGGAGGATGAACCAGCAAGACTGGACCTCATGTTCACCCTGAGTAGCTCAGACATTGAGCACATCACATATGAAAGGCCCCTTGGAGCTAGTGACCATGTAGTTATGAGCTTTGAATACATCGTGGAGCTAAAAGTGGAGAGGGTAACAGGAGTAGAAAGGGAAAAGCTAAACTATAAAAGGGGGGACTACACAGGAATGAGGACCTTCCTGCAGGAGGTTCAGTGGGAACAGGAGTTGGTAGGAAAATCAGTAAACGAAATGATGGACTTTGTAACAACAAAATGCAAGGAGGCAGAGGAAAGGTTTGTTCCCAAGGGTAACAGAAATAATGGGAAGGACAGAACGAGCCCTTGGTTTACCCGAAGGTGCAGGGAGGCAAAAACTAAGTGCTCTAGAGAATGGAAAAAGTACAGAAGGCAAAGGACTCAGGAGAATAAAGAGATTAGTCGACGAGCCAGAAACGAGTATGCACAGATAAGGAGGGAGGCGCAGCGGCAGTATGAAAATGACATAGCATCGAAAGTCAAGTCTGACCCGAAACTACTCTACAGCCACATCAGGAGGAAGACAACAGTCAAGGACCAGGTAATCAGGCTGAGGAAAGAAGGTGGGGAGCTCACAAGAAACGACCAGGAGGTATGTGAGGAGCTCAACATGAGATTTCAGGAAGTATTTACAGTGGAGGCTGAAGGGACAACGGGAAGACAAAACAGTGGGGTACAGCAACAAGGGATATACCAACAAGTGTTGGATGAATTACACACAACTGAGGAGGAGGTGGAGAAGCTCCTAAGTGACCTTGATACCTCAAAGGCGGTGGGACTGGACAACATCTCTCCATGGGTCCTTAGAGAGGGAGCAGGGACACTACGTGTGCCACTAACCAAAATCTTCAACACTTTCCTTGAAACTGGGCAACTACCTGAAGTATGGAAGAAGGCAAATGTAGTCCCCATCTTTAAGAAGGAGACAGAAATGAAGCACTAAATTATAGACCAGTGTCACTGACATGTATAATATCCAAAGTCTTCAAAAAGATTATCAGGAGAGTGGTGGAGCACCTGGAGTGGAACAAGATTATAAACGACAGCCAGCACGGATTCATGGAAGGCAAATCCTGTGTCACAAACCTACTAGAGTTTTATGACAAGGTAACTGAAGTAAGAAATGAGAGGGAGGGGTGGGTTGATTGCATTTTCTTGGACTGCAAGAAGGCCTTCGACACAGTTCCTCACAAGAGATTAGTACAGAAGCTAGAGGAACAGGCACGTATAACAGGAAGGGCACTGCAATGGATCAGAGAATACCTAACAGGGAGGCAACAGCGAGTCATGGTCCGTGATGAGGTATCACAGTGGGCGCCAGTGACGAGCGGGGTCCCACAGGGGTCAGTCCTGGGACCAGTGCTATTCTTGGTATATGTGAACGACATGACGGAAGGGATAGACTCAGAAGTGTCCCTGTTTGCAGATGACGTGAAGTTAATGAGGAGAATTAAATCAGACGCGGACCAGACAGGTCTACAAAGAGACCTGGACAGGCTGGATGTGTGGTCCAGAAACTGGCTCCTAGAATTTAACCCCGCCAAATGCAAAGTCATGAAGATCGGAGGAGGGCAAAGAAGACCGCAGACAGAGTATAGGCTAGGAGGCCAAAGGCTGCAAACCTCACTCAAGGAGAAAGACCTAGGAGTGAGTATAATACCGAGTACATCGCCAGAAGCACACATTAACCAGATAACTGCTGCGGCATATGGGCGCTTGGCAAACCTGAGAATAGCGTTCCGGTACCTCAGTAAGGAATCGTTCAAGACTTTATACACTGTGTACGTCAGGCCCATACTGGAGTACGCAGCACCAGTTTGGAACCCACACCTGGTCAAACACGTCAAGAAATTAGAGAAAGTGCAAAGGTTTGCAACAAGGCTAGTTCCAGAGCTAAGGGGAATGTCCTATGAAGAAAGGTTAAGGGAAATCGGTCTGACAACACTGGAGGACAGGAGGGTCAGGGGAGACATGATAACGACATACAAAATACTGCGTGGAATAGACAAGGTGGACAGAGACAGGATGTTCCAGAGATGGGACACAGAAACAAGGGGTCACAATTGGAAGCTGAAGACTCAGATGAGTCAAAGGGATGTTAGGAAGTATTTCTTCAGTCATAGAGTAGTTAGGAAGTGGAATAGTCTGGCAAGCGATGTAGTGGAGGCAGGAACTATACATAGTTTTAAGACGAGGTATGATAAAGCTCATGGAGCAGGGGGAGAGAGGACCTAGTAGCGGTCGGTGAAGAGGCGGGGCCAGGAGCTGAGTCTCGACCCCTGCAACCACAATTAGGTGAGTAACACACACACACACACACACACACACACACACACACACACACACACACACACACACACACACACACACAAGGACCAGGTGATAAGGCTGAGGAAAGAAGGTGGAGAACTCACAAGAAACGATCAAGAGGTATGTGAGGAGCTCAACACGAGATTTAAGGAAGTATTTACAGTAGAGACAGGAAGGACTCTGGGGGGACAGACCAGATGGGGACACCAACAAGGAATACACCAACAAGTGTTGGACGACATACATACAGATGAGGAGGAGGTGAAGAAACTGCTAAGGGACATCGATACCTCAAAGGCAATGGGACCGGACAACATCTCTCCGTGGGTCCTTAGAGAGGGAGCAGATATGTTGTGCGTACCACTTACCACAATCTTCAACACATCCCTGGAAACTGGGCAACTACCTGAGGTATGGAAGAAAGCAAATGTAGTTCCCATTTTCAAAAAAGGAGACAGAAAAGAGGCACTAAACTATAGACCTGTGTCATTGACGTGTATAGTATGCAAAATTATGGAGAAGATTATCAGGAGGAGAGTGGTGGAGCACCTGGAACGGAACAGGAGTATAAATGCCAACCAGCACGGATTCACGGAAGGCAAATCCTGTGTCACAAACCTTCTGGAGTTTTATGATAAAATAACAGAAGTAAGACAAGAGAGAGAGGGGTGGGTTGATTGCATCTTCTTGGACTGCAAGAAGGTCTTTGACACAGTTTCTCACAAGAGATTAGTGCAGAAGCTAGAGCATCAGGCGCATATAACAGGAAGGGCACTGCAATGGATCAGAGAATACCTGACAGGGAGGCAACAACGAGTCATGGTACGTAATGATGTATCACAGTGGGCACCTGTGACGAGCGGGGTCCCACAGGGGTCGGTCCTAGGACCAGTGCTATTTTTGGTATATGTGAACGACATGACGGAAGGGTTAGACTCAGAAGTGTCCCTGTTTGCAGATGATGTGAAGTTAATGAGGAGAATTAAATCTGATGAGGACCAGGCAGGACTTCAAAGAGACCTGGACAGACTGGACACCTGGTCCAGCAAATGGCTTCTCGAATTTAATCCTGCAAAATGCAAAGTCGTGAAGATAGGGGAAGGGCACAGAAGACCACAGACAGAGTATAGGCTAGGTGGCCAAAGACTGCAAACCTCACTCAAGGAGAAAGATCTTGGGGTGAGTATAACACCGAGCATGTCTCCGGAAGCACACATCAATCAGATAACTGCTGCAGCATATGGGCGCCTGGCAAACCTGAGAACAGCATTCCGACACCTTAGTAAGGAATCATTCAAGACACTGTACACCGTGTATGTCAGGCCCATACTGGAGTATGCAGCACCTGTTTGGAACCCACACTTGATAAAGCACGTCAAGAAACTAGAGAAAGTACAAAGGTTTGCAACAAGGTTAGTTCCAGAGCTAAGGGGAATGTCCTATGAAGAAAGATTAAGGGAAATCGGCCTGACGACACTGGAGGACAGGAGAGTCAGGGGAGACATGATAACGACATGTAAAATACTAGGTGGAATAGACAAGGTGGACAAGGACAGGATGTTCCAGGGAGGGGACACAGAAACAAGAGGCCACAATTGGAAGTTGAAGACACAAATGAGTCAGAGAGATAGTAGGAAGTATTTCTTCAGTCATAGAGTTGTAAGGCAGTGGAATAGCCTAGAAAATGACGTAATGGAGGCAGGAACCATACACAGTTTTAAGACGAGGTTTGATAAAGCTCGTGGAGCGGGGAGAGAGAGGGCCTAGTAGCAACCGGTGAAGAGGCGGGGCCAGGAGCTAGGACTCGACCCCTGCAACCACAAATAAGTGAGTACAAATAGGTGAGTACACACACTCACACACACACACAAATAACTGCTGCAGCATATGGGCGCCTGGCAAACCTCAGAACAGCATTCCGGCATCTTAATAAGGAATCGTTCAGGACGCTGTACACCGTGTACGTTAGGCCCATATTGGAGTATGCGGCACCAGTTTGGAACCCACACCTAGCCAAGCATGTAAAGAAACTAGAGAAAGTGCAAAGGTTTGCAACAAGACTAGTCCCAGAGCTAAGAGGTATGTCCTACGAGGAGAGGTTAAGGGGAATCAACCTGACGACACTGGAGGACAGGAGAGATAGAGAAGGGTTGATAACGACTTACAAAATACTGAGAGGAATTGACAAGGTGGACAAAGACAGGATGTTCCAGAGATGGGACACAACAACACGGGGACACAGTTGGAAGCTGAAGACACAGATGAATCACAGGGATGTTAGGAAGTATTTCTTCAGCCACAGAGTAGTCAGGAAGTGGAATAGTTTGGGAAGCGATGTAGTGGAGGCAGGATCCATACATAGCTACATAGCTTTAAGCAGAGGTACGATAAAGCTCATGGTTCAGGGAGAGTGACCTAGTAGCGACCGGTGAAGAGGCGTGGCCAGGAGCTTGGACTCGACCCCTGCAACCTCAACTAGGTGAGTACAACTAGGTGAGTACACACAAACACATACACACACACACGCACGCACACACATACACACACACACACAAACACACACACACACACACACACACACACACACACACACATACACACACACACACATACACACACACACACACACAAACACACACAAACACACACACACACACACACACACACATACACACACACAAACACACAAACACACACAAACATACACACACACATACACACACATAAATACAAACCTAAAAACAAACACACACACACACACAAACACACACACACACACACACACACACACACACACACACACAAACACACACACACACACACACACACACACACACACGCACACACACACACAGTACAAGAGGGTGTTCCTAGACAGAGACAGAACAAAATCAGAACGACAGCAGCTGAGGGAGAGGACAAAAAAGCGAAAGGAGCTAGGAAAAGAGACAAGGATGGAACCAGCAGAGGTCAGTCAGAGCAGAACAGAACAGCAAGGGCAAGCACACACACAACTATTCTCAGAACCATACAACCTATCACACCATCCCAACACACACTACAATTCATACCCACAGCCTCCACCCAACACCGAGCTATAGAATCCCACAGTATGCCACCAGGTCTCCCACCCTCACAGGCCCCCCAAACCACAGTGTTGGAAAGGAAACTGAAGGTATGGTACACAAACGCTGATGGAATAACAAATAAGTGGGAGGAGTGGCATGAAAGAGTCAAAGAAGCATCACCGGACATCATAGCTCTCACAGAAACCAAGCTTACAGGTATGATAACAGATGCCATCTTTCCAACGGGATACCAAATCCTGAGAAAAGACAGAGGGAACAGGGGGGGGGGTGGAGGAGTGGCGTTGCTGATCAAAAATCGCTGGAATTTTGATGAGCTGGAGAGAGGAGACAGCGGAGAAGAAAGTGATTACATAGCGGGAACACTTCACTCTGGAGGTCCCAAGGTGGTAATAGCAGTGATGTATAACCCACCACAGAACAGCAGGAGGCCAAGGCAAGAGTACGACGAGAGCAATAGAGCGATGGTTGACACACTAGCTAGAGTGGCCAGAAGAGCTCATGCATGCAGGGCAAAGCTCCTGATCATGGGTGACTTTAACCACAAGGAGATCGATTGGGAGAACTTGGACCCACATGGGGGCCAAGATACATGGAGGGCTAAGATGATGGAGGTGGTACTGGAAAACTTCATGTGCCAACACGTAAGGGACACTACAAGAGAGAGAGGAGAGGATGAACCAGCAAGGCTGGACTTAGTATTCACCTTGAGTAGTGCAGATATCGAGGACATCACATATGAAAGACCCCTTGGGGCCAGTGACCATGTGGTTTTAAGCTTCGAATACACAGTAGAGCTACAAGTGGAGGGAGAAGCAGGAAGGCCAGGACGAATGAAGCCAAACTACAAGAAAGGGGACTACACAGGAATGAGGAACTACCTGAACGGGGTTCAGTGGGACAGAGAACTGGCAGGGAAGCCAGTTAATGAGATGATGGAATATGTAGCAACAAAATGCAAGGAGGCTGAGGAGAGGTTTGTACCCAAGGGTAACAGGAATAATGAAAAAGCCAGGATGAGCCCATGGTTTACCCAAAGGTGCAGGGAGGCAAAAACCAAGTGTGCTAGGGAATGGAAGAAATATAGAAGGCAAAGGACTCAGGAGAATAAGGAGAACAGTCGTAGAGCCAGAAACGAATATGCACAGATAAGAAGGGAGGCCCAAAGACAATATGAAAATGACATAGCAGCGAAAGCCAAATCTGACCCGAAACTGTTGTACAGCCACATCAGGAGGAAAACAACAGTCAAGGACCAGGTAATCAGGCTAAGGAAGGAAGGAGGAGAGACAACAAGAAATGACCGTGAAGTATGTGAAGAACTCAACAAGAGATTCAAAGAAGTGTTCACAGAGGAGACAGAAGGGACTCCAGAAAGACGGAGAGGTGGGGCACACCACCAAGTGCTGGACACAGTGCACACAACCGAGGAAGAAGTGAAGAGGCTTCTGAGTGAGCTAGATACCTCAAAGGCAATGGGGCCAGATAACATCTCCCCATGGGTATTGAGAGAGGGAGCAGAGGCGCTATGTGTGCCCCTAACAACAATATTCAATACATCTATCGAAACAGGGAGATTGCCTGAGGCATGGAAGACAGCAAATGTAGTCCCAATCTTTAAAAAAGGAGACAGACATGAAGCATTAAACTACAGACCAGTGTCACTGACATGTATAGTATGCAAAATCATGGAGAAGATTATCAGGAGAAGAGTGGTGGAACACCTAGAAAGGAACGATCTCATCAACAGCAGCCAACATGGTTTCAGGGACGGGAAATCCTGTGTCACAAACCTACTGGAGTTCTATGACATGGTGACAGCAGTAAGACAAGAGAGAGAGGGGTGGGTGGATTGCATTTTCTTGGACTGCAAGAAGGCGTTTGACACAGTTCCACACAAGAGATTGGTGCAAAAACTGGAGGACCAAGCAGGGATAACAGAGAAGGCATTACAATGGATCAGGGAATACTTGTCAGGAAGACAGCAGCGAGTCATGGTACGTGGCGAGGTGTCAGAGTGGGCACCTGTGACCAGCGGGGTCCCGCAGGGGTCAGTCCTAGGACCAGTGCTGTTTCTGGTATTTGTGAACGACATGACGGAAGGAATAGACTCTGAGGTGTCCCTGTTTGCAGATGACGTGAAGTTGATGAGAAGAATTCACTCGATCGAAGACCAGGCAGAACTACAAAGGGATCTGGACAGGCTGCAGACCTGGTCCAGCAATTGGCTCCTGGAGTTCAATCCCACCAAGTGCAAAGTCATGAAGATTGGGGAAGGGCAAAGAAGGCCGCAGACGGAGTACAGTCTAGGGGGTCAGAGACTACAAACCTCACTCAAGGAAAAAGATCTTGGGGTGAGTATAACACCAGGCACATCTCCTGAAGCGCACATCAACCAAATAACTGCTGCAGCATATGGGCGCCTAGCAAACCTCAGAACAGCATTCCGACATCTTAATAAGGAATCATTCAGGACCCTGTACACCGTGTACGTTAGGCCCATATTGGAGTATGCGGCACCAGTTTGGAACCCACACCTAGCCAAGCACGTGAAGAAACTAGAGAAAGTGCAAAGGTTTGCAACAAGACTAGTCCCAGAGCTAAGAGGTATGTCCTACGAGGAGAGGTTAAGGGAAATCAACCTGACGACACTGGAGGACAGGAGAGATAGGGGGGACATGATAACGACATACAAAATACTGAGAGGAATTGACAAGGTGGACAAAGACAGGATGTTCCAGAGATTGGACACAGTAACAAGGGGACACAGTTGGAAGCTGAAGACACAGATGAATCACAGGGATGTTAGGAAGTATTTCTTCAGCCACAGAGTAGTCAGTAAGTGGAATAGTTTGGGAAGCGATGTAGTGGAGGCAGGATCCATACATAGCTTTAAGCAGAGGTATGATAAAGCTCACGGCTCAGGGAGAGTGACCTAGTAGCGATCAGTGAAGAGGCGGGGCCAGGAGCTCGGACTCTACCCCCGCAACCTCAACTAGGTGAGTACAACTAGGTGAGTACACACACACACACACACACACACACACACACACACACACACACACACACACACACACACACACACACACACACACACACAAACACACACACACACACACACCTTCATCACAGAATAACATTACATCGTCACAAACCAACAAAAAACACATACAAGCACAAACATATCCAGACAATCACCCTCGTGTGCGAAGGTAAACAGAGTTATAAATCTAGGCAATCAGTGGGAAATTGGGGTAATTAAATTTCCATATAAATGATAGGCAGGACGGAGCACTCCATTAGCAAAAACAATGTCACTGGTCACGCCATTTGCCGTCTCCTGATCAAGACAACTGTTTGCGATGTGTTTCAGCACAGTCACTGCTCAGAACTGACTTGATGTCATCATAGCCATTCTGGGTCGAAATTGAAGGAAAAAAATAATAAATGAGGGGATTGAAAAAGTCTAGTCGAATAATTGTGGTAGTAAGTGTTGTTCATGATGGTGGTAGTTGTAGTAGTGGTAGGAATGGCAGTAGTTGCAGGAGCGGGGACAGAAATAGTTGTACTGGTAAAGGGGCAACAGTAGTTGTTGTAGTAGTGGTACGAGTAGTAGTAGTAGTGTAGAAGTAATAGTAGTAGTAGTAATAATAGTAGTAATAGCAGTAGTAGTAGTAGTGGCAGCAGTAGATGTATTGGGTCGACTCTGAGAGTGTGAGTATTAGCGTATTGCAGGATGAGGCGGAGAGAGATGGAGAGTGAGGGAGAGATGAGGATGAGGGAGAGATGAGAATGAGGGAGAGATGAGGATGAGGGAGAGATGAGGATGAGGGAGAGATGAGGATGAGGGAGAGATGAGGATGAGGGAGAGATGAGGATGAGGGAGAGATGAGGATGAGGGAGAGATGAGGATGAGGG
>NC_091298.1:14902320-14917320 GCF_038502225.1 Cherax quadricarinatus | reverse complement strand
AATTTATCAACTTGTCGGTTCTCTGAACCATTCATCTACAATCACTGAATATGCCGAAGAGGAGGAATTAGCGCAGATGATGCACAGTCCACTGTCTGTCTCGGGTCCAACTTGAGTCTTGATGCATAACAACAACCCTCACACACACACACACACACACACACACACACACACACACACACACACACACACACACACACACACACACACACCGCTAAAGTTACACATAATTAAGCACACACACAATTCCATCCGTCGAGTGTTATGTTGCAATGGAATCAAACTGCATGCAACACTAGGAAGTGTTTCGTGAATAGCTAATGAATTTCTGCATACTTAGGGGGAATAACTTAACAGATTGGCCAACACTTTTAGTAGTTTCCTTCTTTTGTTGATGCATGAATTCTTTCCAATGTCTGCTAAATAGCACTCTCACTCCTGCTTCACAGCACCTTCTCCGTGTCCTTAAAATTTCTGGTTAATTCCTAGCAAACTCCCATTGCATCGAATCAGCTGAAGCTGCTGTTATAGCATTTTTTAATAAACATGTTAATTATATTACGGGACGATACGTTTAATTTCCTCCCTAAAAAGAAATTTAGAGCTGACTACTGCAGGCACTAAGGGAGTAAGGTTGATCTAGCCAGGCAAGGTAAATATTGATTGTTGACATTGACAGCTGGTGCGAGCACAGTGCTGGGAGGTGTAGCAGCTGGGTGTGGTGGTGGTGGTGGTGGTGAAGTGGTGAATGTTGTGGTGTGGTGGTGGAGTGGTGAATGTGTTGGTGTGGTGGCATAGTATAGTGTGGCAATGGTATGGCGTAGGGATGTTGTGTGTCAGTGTGGTGTGGTGATGTGGTAGGGATTTAACGAGGTGGTCTAGTAACGTGTTGGTGTTGTTATAAAGTGTAGTGGGGCGATGGTGTAGTGTCAGGGTGTGACGTGATGGCTGTGTTGTGGAGTCGGGATGGGACTTGGGTATGGGGTGCAGACGGTATAGAGGAGCAGGCTTTATAAAGGCGTGAAGCCAGGGGCAGAGAGATGAGATACGCCTTTGTTTACCATCAAAATAATCCCCACAAATCCGCTCTCTCACAAAGAGATGAACCCCCATAAACACGCCTCTGTAAAATTAGAGTGCAGTGGTTAAACAACTGTTGACGCTTCGCTGCAAGACATAAATACCCAATGTAAACAAAGTGTTGATTACCGTGACTTTTTTGTCCTGTTTTAAACTTTCCATGACACACCAGTTAAAAGTTTTAACGAAGCATAAGGAAGCTCCAGCAGTTTTGAATCGCATTCTAGACTCTTGAGGTCTCGTTCCATAATTTGGAAGCCTCGTTCCAACAGTTCGTGGTCTCGTTTCACCATTTAAACTTTTGTTTGAACAGGTCGAAATATCGTTCCGGCAATTCAGGGTTTCGTTCCAGAAGTCATGAATCTAGTTCCAGCAGTTCTGAGTCTGTTTCCAGCAGTTCGGGATCTCGATCCAGCAGGTCTCTTAACATAAATTCAGACTCTCTATCATGTAGTTCTGAATTTTGTTGCGTTATTTTGAGGTCTTGAATTTGAGTTTCGTTTCTCAAATCCTGAGTACTATTCCAACAGTTACTGGGTTTCGTTCCACAGTTTTGATGTTCACTCCATCTGCTCGAGGGTACTCCTTCCGTCAGTCCTGAATCTCGTTCAGAATCTTGTAACCCATAAAATTATCAAACGATCTAATCTTTGGAAATAAATGGTATAAAATACCGACACAATGGGAATATAAACACATAAGCAGTGCAATGTGATCCTTTATTGACAACGTTTCGCCCACACAGTGAGCTTTATCAAGTCACAAACAGATCTACCTGGGTGGAAGGTACGTGAGTGTTTATATGATGAAGTCAGGTTGAGAATGTTGCATGTGACGGTCTACCGAGTAGGGTCGTAGAGTCTAGTACCTTGGGTAGCTTTGAAGAGAGATTGGATAAGTATATGACTAGACCTTCTGCAGTTTTCCTCCATTCTCTTGTTCTTATGTGGGATAGCAGAAGGTCTACTCATATACTTATCCAATCTCTCTTCAAAGCTATCCAAGGTATTAGACTCTACGACCCTACTCGGTAGACCGTCACATGCAACATTCTCAACCTGACTTCATCATATAAACACTCACGTATCTTCCACCCAGGTAGATCTGTTTGTGACTTGACAAAGCTCAATGTGTGGGCGAAACGTTGTCAATAAAGGATCACATTGCGCTGCTTATATGTTTATATTTCCATTGTGTCGGTATTTTATACCATTTATTTCCAAAGATTCTGAAAGAATCTCCACGACCTGAAAGAATCTCCACGACTATGGTGCTCTTCGCACCTACTCCTAGGTTGAGGGACTGATTACCTCATCTTCTGTACATAGTTCTACTGTCTTCAAGTTATGTCCTAGAATTTGTATTGATAAAGCCACTGGATGGCGAAACGTCTGCAATAAAGATACCCAGATGTTGCACATGTGTCTTAATCTCATCTTGTCGGTATTATATACCATTCGTACACAGTCTGAATTTATGTTAAGAGACCTGCTGGATCGAGAACTCCAGGTAGGGAATGGATCGACTTGTAAACACTGAGGGCTTAATGTTGCTGTGTGAGGCTGCTTCAGTGATCCAGCAGATGGTGGAGCATAGTTAGACGCTGATGCAGAAAGGTCCAAGTGCACAATAAAAACCTCAGCAACCAGTGTGTTACAGTGATGTCGGCGCTTCAACATTTTTTCTGAAAGGATTGATGATGACAGGAGCAACAAGCCGACACGTAATTATCATATATGCGAACTTAAGCCTCCCTAGTAAGCTGACCGTCTACTAAAGCAAAGGCTTGATTTCTATTATGTGTCTTTGTAGCAGTAAGACTGATGGATGGTCCCTTCCTGCCATGCCGCTAGTAGTTGCTGGTGAGAAGCTTGTCTAACAGCTTCCATCGATGTTGGATTCCCTTAAGAGCCGTAGACCCCACTCACTGAAGAGGCCGCCCTCATGACCCCTGCTGTGCTAAATACTCGGGTGCCCCGCTTGAAGAACTTTTGAGGAGTGTCTCTACCATAGCGTATGTAAACTTCTGACTGGCGGGGCTCCCTAGTTCTGTGTATCTCCTATTTATGTAAGATTTCCAACAATGGATCCTTGTCATCCTACTGTTTCCCCGAGACTTTGTTGTTCTTACTCAGTCGTGTAGCTCTGGTATTCTCCTTTCCTTCAGCACATCTCTTCTGCGTCTCCAGTAAGTTTGGAGTTGGAGAGTTGTGCAGGAGTAGACTTAGGGATCACCTTCTCTGCCAGGCAATCTTGTAGGAAGTTGTGTCTGTTGCGATAGCTGTGAGCACGAAGAAGGGTGTCCAAATAACGTCTGCATGAAATGTCCATTATGTTGCGGTGTCCGACAGATTGTAATAAAGTTGGTAGAATTACCGACAATATGTAAAGTAAAAGGACACAAGTGCAACTGATGTGACATTTATTGTGGCAACGTTTCGCTCTCCAGGAGCTTTATCAAACGAAACGTTGCCACAATAAATGTCACATCAGTTGCACTTGTGTCCTTTTACTTTACATATTGTCGGTAATTCTACCAACTTTATTACAATCTGTCGGACACCGCAACATAATGGACATTTCATGCAGACGTTATTTGGACACCCTTCTTCGTGCTCACAGCTATCGCAACAGACACAACTTCCTACAAGACTGCCTGGCAGAGAAGGTGATCCCTAAGTCTACTCCTGCACAACTCTCCAACTCCAAGCACCCCTTCTCTCCAGCTACTCCAGTAAGTTCTTATTGTCCTCGTAAAAGATGCCACAGCATACTGATGATCCATTCATGCTGCAAGAGGTGAATGATTCAACTCATTCTCACCCCACCAGTGGTAACTGTGTAGATGTCAACACCGAGGAAAGGACACTTGTGTTCAGTTTAGCACGTTTATTAAAGGAAACGTTTCGCATCGAGCGGCTTCCTCAGTCTTCAGCTGATGAAGCCGCTCGTGGCGAAACGCTTTCTGTAATAAATGTGCTAAACTGTACACAATACCTGGAGTATACCTGGAGAGGATTTCGGGGGTCAACGCCCCCGCGGCTCGGTCTGAGACCAGGCCTCGTGGATCTGATCTGATCAACCAGGCTGTTACTGCTGACCACACGCAAACTGACGTATGAACCACAGCCCGGCTGGTCAGGTACTGATTTTAGGTGCCTGTCCAGTGCCTTCTTGAATACAGCCAGGGGTATATTGGTAATCCGCCTTACGTATGCTGGGAGGCAGCTGAACAGTCTTGGGCCCCTGACACTTATCGTGTTGTCTCTCAGTGTACTCGTGGCGCCCCTGCTTTTTATTGGGGGAATGTTGCATCTCCTGCCTAGTCTTGCTTTCATACGGAGCGATTTTTCACGTGCAAGTTTGGTACTGATCTCTCTAGGATTTTCCAAGCGTATATTATCATGTATTTCTCTCGCCTGCGTTCCAAGGAATACAAATCAAGGGACTTCAACCGTTCCCAGTAATTTAGGTGCCTTGTTATACTCATGTGTGCCGTGAAAGTGTCCTTTTTCTCAGCTCGTCGGAATCATCGCAACATTTACAACCATACGTGAACATTTCCTGGTGCTGCTAAACCAATGCGTTACCGGAAGTGTCGCGGGAAATCCTCACAGGAATTTAATACCTTCAGCAATGGGCTAGTAACCCCTTCTCCTGCAGACTTTTACTAAAAAAGAGAAGAAGAAAAACTTTATAAAACTGGGATGCTTAAATGTGCGTGGATGTAGTGCGGATGACAAGAAACAGATGATTGCTGATGTTATGAATGAAAAGAAGTTGGATGTCCTGGCCCTAAGCGAAACAAAGCTGAAGGGGGTAGGGGAGTTTCGGTGGGGGGAAATAAATGGGATTAAATCTGGAGTATCTGAGAGAGTTAGAGCAAAGGAAGGGGTAGCAGTAATGTTGAATGATCAGTTATGGAAGGAGAAAAGAGAATATGAATGTGTAAATTCAAGAATTATGTGGATTAAAGTAAAGGTTGGATGCGAGAAGTGGGTCATAATAAGCGTGTATGCACCTGGAGAAGAGAGGAATGCAGAGGAGAGAGAGAGATTTTGGGAGATGTTAAGTGAATGTATAGGAGCCTTTGAACCAAGTGAGAGAGTAATTGTGGTAGGGGACCTGAATGCTAAAGTAGGAGAAACTTTTAGAGAGGGTGTGGTAGGTAAGTTTGGGGTGCCAGGTGTAAATGATAATGGGAGCCCTTTGATTGAACTTTGTATAGAAAGGGGTTTAGTTATAGGTAATACATATTTTAAGAAAAAGAGGATAAATAAGTATACAAGATATGATGTAGGGCGAAATGACAGTAGTTTGTTGGATTATGTATTGGTAGATAAAAGACTGTTGAGTAGACTTCAGGATGTACATGTTTATAGAGGGGCCACAGATATATCAGATCACTTTCTAGTTGTAGCTACACTGAGAGTAAAAGGTAGATGGGATACAAGGAGAATAGAAGCATCAGGGAAGAGAGAGGTGAAGGTTTATAAACTAAAAGAGGAGGCAGTTAGGGTAAGATATAAACAGCTATTGGAGGATAGATGGGCTAATGAGAGCATAGGCAATGGGGTCGAAGAGGTATGGGGTAGGTTTAAAAATGTAGTGTTAGAGTGTTCAGCAGAAGTTTGTGGTTACAGGAAAGTGGGTGCGGGAGGAAAGAGGAGCGATTGGTGGAATGTTGATGTGAAGAGAGTAGTAAGGGAGAAAAAGTTAGCATATGAGAAGTTTTTACAAAGGAGAAGTGATGCAAGGAGGGAAGAGTATATGGAGAAAAAGAGAGAGGTTAAGAGAGTGGTGAAGCAATGTAAAAAGAGAGCAAATGAGAGAGTGGGTGAGATGTTATCAACAAATTTCGTTGAAAATAAGAAAAAGTTTTGGAGTGAGATTAACAAGTTAAGAAAGCCTAGAGAACAAATGGATTTGTCAGTTAAAAATAGGAGAGGAGAGTTATTAAATGGAGAGTTAGAGGTATTGGGAAGATGGAGGGAATATTTTGAGGAATCGTTAAATGTTGATGAAGATAGGGAAGCTGTGATTTCGTGTATAGGGCAAGGAGGAACAACATCTTGTAGGAGTGAGGAAGAGCCAGTTGTGAGTGTGGGGGAAGTTCGTGAGGCAGTAGGTAAAATGAAAGGGGGTAAGGCAGCCGGGATTGATGGGATAAAGATAGAAATGTTAAAAGCAGGTGGGGATATAGTTTTGGAGTGGTTGGTGCAATTATTTAATAAATGTATGGAAGAGGGTAAGGTACCTAGGGATTGGCAGAGAGCATGCATAGTTCCTTTGTATAAAGGCAAAGGGGATAAAAGAGAGTGCAAAAATTATAGGGGGATAAGTCTGTTGAGTATACCTGGCAAAGTGTATGGTAGAGTTATTATTGAAAGAATTAAGAGTAAGACGGAGAATAGGATAGCAGATGAACAAGGAGGCTTTAGGAAAGGTAGGGTGTGTGTGGACCAGGTGTTTACAGTGAAACATATTAGTGAACAGTATTTAGATAAGGCTAAAGAGGTCTTTGTGGCATTTATGGATTTGGAAAAGGCGTATGACAGGGTGGATAGGGGGGCAATGTGGCAGATGTTGCAGGTGTATGGTGTAGGAGGTAGGTTACTGAAAGCAGTGAAGAGTTTTTACGAGGATAGTGAGGCTCAAGTTAGAGTATGTAGGAAAGAGGGAAATTATTTCCCAGTAAAAGTAGGCCTTAGACAAGGATGTGTGATGTCACCGTGGTTGTTTAATATATTTATAGATGGGGTTGTAAGAGAAGTAAATGCGAGGGTCTTGGCAAGAGTCGTGGAGTTAAAAGATAAAGAATCACACATAAAGTGGGAGTTGTCACAGCTGCTCTTTGCTGATGACACTGTTCTCTTGGGAGATTCTGAAGAGAAGTTGCAGAGATTGGTGGATGAATCTGGTAGGGTGTGCAAAAGAAGAAAATTGAAAGTGAATACAGGAAAGAGTAAGGTTATGAGGATAACAAAAAGATTAGGTGATGAAAGATTGGATATCAGATTGGAGGGAGAGAGTATGGAGGAGGTGAATGTATTCAGATATTTGGGAGTGGACGTGTCAGCAGATGGGTCTATGAAAGATGAGGTGAATCATAGAACTGATGAGGGGAAAAGGGTGAGTGGTGCACTTAGGAGTGTCGGTTCTCTGAACCTTTCATCTACAAACCTGTCAGACACTGCAACTTCTTGGGATCTTAATACTTGGGAATTCTTCGCTTGCCTAATTCTTGGGCACGACCTACTTCCACATTGAACAAATGTGACACCACCTATGACTGCTGCACCTCTCCTACCAACGGTTTATAAGCTCCTTCTCCGCACGTATGCCGTATTCTATTCAAGATTGATGGACTGACCACATCGACTCAAGGTTGAGGGACTGATTACCTCATTCTCCTCCTGTTCTTCAAGATTCTCCTTTGTATGGACTGATGAAGCCACTGTGTGGCGAAACGTTTCCTCAATAAAGATACCCAAGAGTTGCACATGTGTCTAATTTATCAAAGAACTTTGTCCTTGGAGGCAAAGAGGGGAATGTATGAGAGTATAGTTTTACCAACGCTCTTATATGGGTGTGAAGCATGGGTGATGAATGTTGCAGCGAGGAGAAGGCTGGAGGCAGTGGAGATGTCATGTCTGAGAGCAATGTGTGGTGTGAATATAATGCAGAGAATTCGTAGTTTGGAAGTTAGGAGGAGGTGCGGGATTACCAAAACTGTTGTCCAGAGGGCTGAGGAAGGGTTGTTGAGGTGGTTCGGACATGTGGAGAGAATGGAGCGAAACAGAATAACTTCAAGAGTGTATCAGTCTGTAGTGGAAGGAAGGCGGGGTAGGGGTCGGCCTAGGAAAGGTTGGAGGGAGGGAGTAAAGGAGGTTTTGTGTGCGAGGGCTTGGACTTCCAGCAGGCATGCGTGAGCGTGTTTGATAGGAGTGAATGAAGACAAATGGTTTTTAATACTTGACGTGCTGTTGGAGTGTGAGCAAAGTAACATTTATGAAGGGGTTCAGGGAAACCGGCAGGCCGGACTTGAGTCCTGGAGATGGGAAGTACAGTGCCTGCACTCTGAAGGAGGGGTGTTAATGTTGCAGTTTAAAAACTGTAGTGTAAAGCACCCTTCTGGCAAGACAGTGATGGAGTGAATGATGGTGAGAGTTTTTCTTTTTCGGGCCACCCTGCCTTGGTGGGAATCGGCCAGTGTGATAATAAAAAATAAAAAAACAGTCTTTCCTGTCTCCATCACCGAGTCCTTCGTTCACCCTACACGAATTCACTCTCGCCGAGACCTTGGTTCACTCTACATGAGGTCACTCTCGCTATCTAGCAGCTTGGTCAAATTCCCTTTTGAATTCCGTTCTTTCCCATCACTGGTATGTACGGAAGCAGGGCAGAGGTTGACGGTCACAGATCTGCTACCTAGTCTGTGGCAGAGTCAAAACTGACAGGAACACATGTGGCATAAGAAGTCTCTATTACGCGACACATCTTCACTATAATAGCTTACTCGGCAACATACGTCAGATTCTGTCTGAAATACACCGCATGTAAGTGGCTTTCTTTAGTGCCTAACAGAATTTTATAACGTGCAAACTATATTTTGTATACTGCAGGAAGAAATAAAACTGGTTTGTCTTCACACTTATGGGCAATACTCCCTTCAATCAGCGTCAAGGCTTCGGTGTGTTTGGCCGTCCTGCAGGGTAATCTGACGCCTCGGGTGCCTCGTTGATAACGAGGCACCCGAGGCATCGGAGATAAGTAAGATAAATACGTTACTCAGCTAGCTGAGTAATGTATTTATCTCAAGATTAGTGGATGGAAGATTGAGCCTCCAACACTCCATGTGCTGAAGGTCTCCTCGCGAGTTTAGATTTTAAATTAAGCAGTAAAAAAACCTTCAACCTGGGTTACCTCTCTTGTGTAAGAAGTCGCTGACGCAGTGTGCGAGCGATGCTGAGGCTCATCCTCAGTATGTCAACCTTGGTCCCGTTGTTTATACGAGATAGGGAAGTAACGCCACCTGGTCAGGCACTGTCTCATCCCCGTCAGGAAAACGGAAGAGGGAAGCTATGTACATAGCCAGTCACTGTCTCCCTCCGTCAGGAGGAAGAGTCGCAAGCTATGTCACATGGCAGGGCCAATATTGTTCCGTCTCCTTCATAAGGACGCAAAATTTTCCTGATTAATTTTAACATATCGAAGAAGTGTGAGGTGCTTTCTGACATATTTCCAATTCCAACTACAACAAACATGTAAATAACACATGGCCAGGCATTTTATGAAAGAGAACTAAATGTAAGCAGAGTAGATCCAGGAAAGAATCTCATGACAGGACTAAAGTTCATGCGTTACGAAGATAATGTTGTCACCAGGGAATAGTTAGAGCGCATTAAGTCACGCAACACGTGAATCTGAGTGCATTAAAACAACAGCCTTACATATAAAAAGCGTGAATTACTCCCGGGAACAACAGAACTTCCCGTCATCATGGGAAGTATCGCCTTGTATTATGAAGTGTATCGCCGTATCTTATCTCCCCCAATCTTGTCCACTGTGTCCCCATACCACCTTCACCAGACTGTGGAAATCATCACCCCCATCACCAGACTGTGGAAATCATCACCCCCATCACCAGACTGTGGAAATCATCACCCCCATCACCAGACTGTGGAAATCATCACCCCCATCACCAGACTGTGGAAATCATCACCCCCATCACCAGACTGTGGAAATCATCACCCCCATCACCAGACTGTGGAAATCATTACCCCCATCACCAGACTGTGGAAATCATCACCCCCATCACCAGACTGTGGAAATCATCACCCCCATCACCAGACTGTGGAAATCATCACCCCCATCACCAGTTCTATTAAGTACCAGTATGACTTCAAAAGATGTCACAATAACTTGTTTTACTTTACATATGGATAGCTAAGCAACACAACAGCTGATAGTTTATCCTAACCTAACAACAACTTTCTTTTTAAATTGTTCAGAGATCGAGTCCTGTAACTCCCCTCCCCATTATTTGGCTCTACACCTCCAGGGGGGCTAGGATACCTGCCGTTAAGAATGCCTGGCTATAAGCTGAACTGTTTGCCTCGTGGTATGATGAGTTGATGGTGTATACTACCATACACAAGATGAGCTGCGGGAGCACAACAAACTACCACTCCTCACTCTCCTCGGAAACTACTTAACAAATCCCACACTTTGATCTTAGCCAAAAGACCGAGAAGCGATTAACAAATCCCTGTAGCAAATGTTTCAGCCACTAATTACTAACGAAGATCAACCCTGAAAAAATCAGTTGACATTAACGAGAGAGAGAATTCAATGAATTATTTAGCTGACAAGTTTGTTACGTTACCTCGAGGATGAACACCTTGCTAATACGTCACTGAGAATGTCACAGAATTTATAATATTTTACCAGGATCAGGTTAGACGTCGTGGTGTTGATTTATACCAATAAAGATGATGATTTCTTAGGTTTTCACTCAATATTATGTGACACAAACTTCTTCCTTAATAACCTCCCAAACTTGTCAGGTCACTTAACTTTACTTATCTCTCTCTCTTCCTGTCTACCCACAACCTTTGCTACCTCTGTTGTCTACTCACAACCTTTCCTATCTCTGTTGTCTACTCACATTTCCTATCTCTGTTGTCTACTCACAACCTTTCCTATCTCTGTTGTCTACTCACATTTCCTATCTCTGTTGTCTACTCACAGCCTTCCTAACGTGTCTTCCTGTCTGCTCACATTTCTTGCCTCTCTTCCTGTCTATCCACAAAGTTTCTTGCCTCTCCCTTCATATCTGTTCTTCCTGTCTACCCACAACTTTTTTTTCCTTCCCTTTCCAATACTCGCCATTCTTTGTTTGGTGCAACAAAGTTAATACAATAACACAAAGTAAGGATATGAAACTCCGTGGCAGACGCTATAACACTAATGCGAGACAAGTTTTCTTCCCTCTAGAGTCACAGAATACTGGAACAGTTTCCTCCACGGAAATTCTTAGCATATAAATAATTTAAGAGTCAGCTGGACTAACACACTAAGAATAAGACCAATCCAGGAACTGGATGATTTGGTTAACCGGGTTTAAAGCCTATCGACTTGACGATGGTAATTAAGGCTGCACCTCCAGACATGAATATTTTAATTCCTTAGATAATGATTAAAATATATAAACTCTCAGCATATAAACACTGAGAGACATATATCTTTCGATATAATTTTTTTCGATTTCAACTTTGGTAGTTATTGCATGCTTGTCATTCCCATCTCTCTCGTCAAATATCCATGGACGTGTCTCAACCATACCATATTCCCTTCCCCTGCTTCCCTTCCTCTGTTTTATGACGGCAGTTTGCCGTGGGAAGTACAGGACGGGGAGAGAGAGAGAGAGAGAGAGAGAGAGAGAGAGAGAGAGAGAGAGAGAGAGAGAGAGAGAGAGAGAGAGAGAGAGAGAGAGAGAGAGAGACAGACCCTTGTTTACTATACTATCCTTGCCTCACTCAACCATCTAAAATAATAATAATATCTTTATTTCTACAAGTACATATACAAGGTATACAGGTCTAGCTGACATCAATGACATACTACTATATAGAAAGCCGCTTGTTATGCTGAGCATTTCGGGCAAATTAGGTCAGTGTCTCAGGATACGACCCACACCAGTCGACTAACACCCAGGTACCCATTTTTATACTGATGGGTGAACATGGACAGCAGGTGTTTTATGGAAACACGTCCCTAATGTTTTCCAGCCGTACCAGAGATTCGAACTCCGGACCTCAGTGTGTGAGCTGAGTGCGCTAGTGATGGAGTAAAATTAATCAAATAGTAGTGGTCGTTTTGTATTGATAACCTCTGTGTAAGGTGAAAGCTTACTGCAAACTCCATGTAGCTGTGGCTGTGTGGCATTGACAGCAACATATGTAGCACTGCCCAGCTATATATGTACCACTGCCAGCTACATATCACTGTAGCTTGTACTGCTATAATCTGCTAGTCACCGAATATTTTCAGTGTAGACTGTGAGAGGCGTTTCGGTTCATAGTCTCCTGGTGTTGGTATTCTGTGGAGGGCGTCAAGGGCGGTGTTTGGGGACATTCCAGCACTTCGACTCCTGGTGTTGGCGCTCTCGCTGAGCTTGATAAATTATTGCTGCTCCCTCTATGACTATTGTGAGAGCAGGACGGGGTAGGGGGTGGAGGTGTGGGAAGAGGGGGATGGCGGGCCAGGAGGAAGGGTTGGCACGTGGGATGGGGACCCCTCAGTCTCTCACCTGGTGAGGGGTGAGGTATCGACTCTATCGACCCTCCGCCACAACCACAGCCACTTAAAGGTTACTATAGTCCGACCCAGTTGTGCAGAGTTTATATATGGGTCAAGGACGTGTGTTCTGCCCCGGTTTCGTACACGGACGGAACAGTACGTGTTAAGTAAAGGACGTGAAAATGCAGCGAATACAAAAAAAAAGGAGTCAACACGAAAACTAGAGAACATTAAGTGTATTTTGAAACGTACTCTTTAAGTCATTATTGACTTAAAGAGTACAAAAAAAGAGGATATTAAGCTTATTACTGGCTGATCGTATTCAAATTTACGTGATGATTCACAGTATTGTAAGGTTAGGTTACGTAAGATTCGTCAGGAAACAGGACAAGTGTTTCCTGCGCGTTTCATGCGCTGTTATCCAGACACTCGGACTGAAATGGTGTACAATCGACGGTAATAAAAGAAAGTCAGACGCCGCAGAACCAGCTGTTACTGGCACAACATTTTGCTCTTTGTAGAGTTTTATCAAAGCTCTATACAAAGAGAAACACTTTCAGTGTAAACTTGTTGTAAAGAAATTAAACACATGTTCAACATTGTATAAATAACCCGCACATAGGAGAGAGAATCTTACGATGACATTTCGGTCCGACTTGGACCATTTAAAAAGTCAAACACTGGTTAGTGTGACTTTCTTGACTTTCTAAATGGTCCAGGTTGGACAGAAACATCGTCGTAAGCTTCTCTCTCTCTCTCTCTCTCTCTCTCTCTCTCTCTCTCTCTCTCTCTCTCTCTCTCTCTCTCTCTCTCTCTCTCTCTCTCTCTCTCTCTCTCTCTCTCTCTCTCTCTCTCTCCTATGTGCAGGTTATCTGTGTATTGTTCCAGTCACGGTATTATGCCTTTTTGTTCCTGACCTGCAACACCTGTGTCTAATTCTTCATCTTTACGGTAATGTTTAACATTCATGTACAAGCTTGTTGTGCCACTTGTGTCTACTTCAGGTGCAGAAAACAGTTATTGGTCCATATCACAGCTGCAGTGTCAGAAAGATGGTTGACACGGGCACGGCAGCGGTAGAGGCAAACTCCATACGCAACTTGAAGTTGCGTATGGGAAGTTGAGGCTCAAGAGAGTAGAAATCGGTAAAACTAGACGAGAGTGGGGCGCTCATACGAAAGAAAAAAAATGGACAGAAAAGATCCAAAGCATAGCTATAAAATGGTTTTACCATTGATTACGCGACAAAACAGGGTACGGGTGGGGTTAGAACCCATGGTGAGTGAGTCATGAAACTCCAGGTCAGTGCGTAAGCTACTAGGCCAACTGGCTACAATAAAATTCATCCAACTCGTTATATTTATACACTATAGGGAGGTTAGCATGGGCCACCAATGTGATCATCAATGCGGGATATTCATCTGTAAAAACTTCCATTTGTGGTCACAGTGGTGGCCCATGCTAACCTTCCTATATAAATATACCTAGTTGGATGAATTTTATTGTAGGCAGCTGGCCCAGTGGCTTACGCCCTGGCCTGGAGTTTTAATACCCACTCGCCATGGGTTCTAACGCCACCCGTATCCTGGTTTGCTTGCTATTGTGTTATCACGATTTCGTGAGTCAATGACCGGGAGCAAAATAAGAGACAGGATAACCATTTATAGGGTAAAAAAGACATAAAAGATTATATATATATATATATATATATATATATATATATATATATATATATATATATATATATATATATATATATATATATAAATAAGATTTTTTTCATACCTAAGATAGGGATAACAAGAGGTCACAGTTTTAAATTAAGGGAAAAACAGTGAGGCAGAAGTTTCTTTAGAGAGTGACTGACCACTGGAATGATTTAAGAGGCAGAGAGTCACACTGAAACTGTATGTTTATAAAAACAACTATGACGAAATAATTGATGATAAATGCGACACTACGAAAATAACTCTGGTCCACACACACACACACACACACACACACACACACACACACACACACACACACACACACACACACACACACACACACACATAATACCTCTCCTTGATTATTATTATTTATTATAATCATGGGGTAAGCGTTAAACCCATAGGATCATACAGCACCTGTAAGGAGGGGGGAGTTGGAAGGTATTCAGGCTTAATTCAGGGAACTGGAGCACAGATCCAATTCCCTAGATCAAGAGCCCCTCACCAGTGTCAAGGAACCTCCCTTGAGGGGACCTCTCCTTGAGACTTGCGTCACTGGACGTGGAAGTAATGACCCGACAAGAGCGATATAACACCACTCCAGTAATTCCCCCATTCCCTCCCCCCACCATCATCATCATCACAGACATCACACATATTTTCCTGACATTAATCTGGATGGCTGGGAAGGTTTCTTTCCTAGAATTAATCTGGATGGAAGGGAAGGTTTTTTCCTAACATTTATCTGGATGGAAGGGAAGGATTCTTTCCTAACATTAATCTGGATGGAAGGGAAGGTTTCTTTCCTAACATTAATCTGGATGGAAGGGAAGGTTTTTTCCTAACATTTATCTGGATGGAAGGGAAGGTTTCTTTCCTAACATTAATCTGGATGAAAGGGAAG
>NC_091298.1:14862320-14899820 GCF_038502225.1 Cherax quadricarinatus | reverse complement strand
GAAACCCAGTAAAGCGACCATCCCTCAGAATTTTCGTCGAGTCCGTAGCTCGATTGGTAGCGCACTCAGCTCACACACACAGGTCCGGGGGTCGAGCCCCGGTACGGCTGGAAACATTAGGACATGTTTCCATAAGACACCTGCTGTCCATATTCACCTAGCTGTAAAATAGGTACCTGGGTGTTAATCAACTGGCGTGGGTCGCATCCTGGGGACAAAAACTGACCTAATTTGCCCAAAATACTCTACATAATAAGGAGTTTTCTGTATAGAAATATATAATTAATGTCAACTAGACCTGTATACCTTGTACATGTACTTGTAGAAGTAAAGATTCTTCTTCTTCTTCTTCTTCTTCTTCTTCTTCTTCTTCTTCTTCTTCTTATTATTATTATTATTATTATTATTATTATTATTATTATTATTATTATTATTATTATTATTATTATTATTATTATTATTATTATTATTATTAATTGATAAACGTACGTTTTTCAACGTTTTCCATGATCATCGTTCTCGCTGAAGGAAGAAGAGTAATACATGTTTTTTTAATTTGTTTATGTATGGTTGAATATAAATTTTTATAGGTTAATTTAACCTAATCGAATCAAATCATACCGAATTTAACCTAACTCAGTCTAGCTTAATCAACCCTAATTTAACCTTACCTAATCTAACCAACCAAGCCTAACCTAACTTAACCTGAGCTAACCTAATCTAATCTTACCTAATGTAAGCCAAATATAACCAAGCCTATCCTAGCCCAACATAACCAAATCTAACCAAATGTAACCTAACTTAATCTAATATTTTTTGCAGATATAATTGCAAGTATGCTGGAGTGTAAGTATACATACGGGTATATTTGCAAGTATGTGTGTGTATGCTTGTATCTGCATTGTATGTACGTGTGTCTGGTGTATGTGTGTGCGTGTGTTGGGTGTATGTGATAAAAAAACCGTACAACAGGTCTGGGGACACTACCAGAGAGAGAGGAGAGGATGAACAAGCAAGACTGGACCTAGAATTCACCTTGAGTAGTGCAGATACTGAGGACATCACATATGAAAGGCTCTCAGAGCTAGTGATCACGTGGCTCTGAGTTCTGAATACATAGTAGAGTTACAAGTTGAGAGGGAAGCAGGAAGGTCAAGACGAATGAATCCAAACTACAAGAGAGGGAACTACACAGGCATGAGGAACTTCCTGCACGAGGTTCAGTGGAACAGAACTGGCAGGGAGATCAGTAAATGAGATGATGGAATATGTGACAACAATATGCAAGGAAGCATAGGAGAGGTTTGTATCCAAGGGCAATAGAAATAATGAGAAGGCCAGGACGAGCCCTTGGTTCACATTAAGGTATAGAGAGGCCGCACCAAGTGTGCTAGAAAATGGAAGAAGTATAGAAGGCACAGTACCCAGGAGAATAAGGAGAGTAATCGAAGAGCCATAAATGAAGATGCTCAGGTAAGGAAGGAGACCCAATGACAATACGAAAATGACACAGCAGCGAAAGCCAAGTCCGACCCAAAGTTGTTGTGCAATCACATCAGGAGGAAAACAACAGTCAAGGACCGGTAATCAGGCTGAGGAAGCAAGGAGGGGGCAATAAGGACTCCAGAAAGACGGAGTGGTGGGGTACACCATCAAGTGCTGGGCATATTACATATAATCGAGGAGGAGGTGAAGAGGCTGCTAAGCGAACTAGATACCTCAAAGGTGATGAGGCCAGACAGTATCTCTCCATGGGTCCTGAGAGAGGGAGCAGAGGCGCTCTTTGTACCACTAACAACAATCTTCAACACATCTCTCGAAACAGGGCGACTACCTGAGGGATGGAAGACAACAAATGTAGTCCCAATTTTTAAAAAAAGGAGACAGACACTAAACATTAAACTACAGACCAGTGTCACTGACATTTATAGTATGCAGAGTCATGGATAAGATTATCAGGAGAAGCGTGGTGGAGCACCATGAAAGGAATGAGCTTGTCACCGACAACCAGCACAGTTTCAGGGATGGGAAATCCTGTGTCGCAAAACTACTGGAGTTCTATAACAATGTAACCAGGCAGGTATAACACTGAAGGGACTTCAGTGGATCATAGAATACCTGACGGGAAGGCATCAGCGAGTCATGGTACGTGACGAGGTGACAGAGTGGGCGCCTGTGATGAGCGGGGTTCCACTGGGGTTAGTCCTAGGACCGGTGCTGTTTCTGGCATATGTGAATGACATGACGGAAGGAAAATATTGAGAAGTTTCCCTATTTGCAGACGATGTGAAGTTAATGAGTAGAATTCAACCGGAGGTGGACCAGGCAGCACTACAAAGGGATCCGGAGAAATTGCAGGCTTAGTCCCGAAACTGGCTCCTGGAGTTCAACCAAAACTGCTGCAGCATATGGGCGCTTAGCGAACCTAAGAAGAGTATTCCGACATCTCAGTAATGAGTCGTTCCGGACCCTGCACATCGCGTACGTCAGGCCCATATTGGAGTACGCAGCACCAGTTTGGAACCCACACCTGGCCAAACACGTCAGGAAATTAGATAAAATGCAAAGCTTTGCGAAGAGACTATTCCTGTAGCTAAGGGGAATGTCCTGCGAGGAGAGGTTAAGGAAAATCGAGCGACGACGCTGGAGGACACGAGAGATAGGGATGATATGATAAGGACATATAAAATACTGAGAGGAATCGGAACGGTAGAGAGAGACAGGATATTCCAGAGATGGACACACCAACAAGGGGTCACAATTGGAAGTTGAAGACTCAGATGAGTCACAGAGGTGTTAGGAAGTATTTTTTCAGTCACAGAGATGTCAGGAAGTGGAATAGTCTGGAAAGCGAGGTAGTGAAGGCAGGTACCATACATAGCTTTAAGAAGAGGTATGATAAAACTCATGGAGCAGGGAGAGAATAGACCTAGTGGCGACCAGTGAAGAGGCGAGGCCAAGAGCTATGACTCGATCCCAGTAACCACAATTAGGTGAGTACAGTTAGGTGAGTACATACACGTACGCAAAATATTTAAACACATCTAAAATACATGAACAACAGGAAGAAAAAAAGATGAACTGGGAATCTGTCAGGAAGATCAGTGATTGTATATGCTGGTCCATCTCCGGTGATGATGCTGTGTATGTATGTTCTGTAGTGACCATGGTCGGTAGTGACCATGGTCGGTAGTGACCATGGTCGGTAGTGACCATGGTCGGTAGTGACCATGGTCGGTAGTGACCATGGTCGGTAGTGACCATGGTCGGTAGTGACCATGGTCGGTAGTGACCATGGTCGGTAGTGACCATGGTCGGTAGTGACCATGGTCGGTAGTGACCATGGTCGGTAGTGACCATGGTCTGTGGTGGCCATGGTCAGTGGTGACCATGATCAGTGGGGACCATGGCCTGTGATGACCATGGTCAGTGGTGACCATGATCAGTGGGGACCATGGCCTGTGATGACCATGGTCAGTGGTGACCATGGTCTGTGGGGACCATAGTCTGTGGGGACGATGGTCTGTGGGGACCATGGTCTTTGAGGGCCATAGTCTGTGGGGACCGTGGTCTGTGGGGACCGTGGTCTGCAGGGCCAGAATGAAGTTAATGGGCGAGGGAGGGAAGTTAGTGGTGAGGGAGGGAAGTTAGTGGGTGAGGGAGGGAAGTTAGTGGTGAGGGAGGGAAGTTAGTGGGTGTGGGAGGGAAGTTAGTGATGAGGGAGGGAAGTTAGTGGTGAGGGAGGGAAGTTAGTGGTGGGGGAGGGAAGTTAGTGGGTGTGGGAGGGAAGTTAGTGGTGAGGGAGGGAAGTTAGTGGGTGTGGAAGGGAAGCTAGTGGTGAGGGAGGGAAGCTAGTGGATGTGGGAGGGAAGTTAGTGGTGAGAGAGGGAAGTTAGTGGTGAGGGAGGGAAGTTCGTGGTGGAGGAGGGAAGTTAGTGGGTGAGGGAGGGAAGTTAATGGTGAGGGAGAGAAGTTAGTGGTGAGAGAGGGAAGTTAGTGGTGAGGGAGGGAAGTTAGTGGGTGTGGGAGGGAAGTTAGCGATGAGGGAGGGAAGTTAGCGTGTGAGGGAGGAAAGTTAGTGGTGAGAGAGGGACGTTAGTGGTTAGGGAGGGAAGTTAGTGGGTGAGGGAGGGAAGTTAGTGGTGAGGGAGAGAAGTTAGTGGTGAGGGAGGGAAGTTAGTGGTGAGGGAGGGAAGTTAGTGGTGAGGGAGGAAAGTTAGTGGGTGTGGGAGGGAAGTTAGTGGTGAGGATGGGAAGCTAGTGGTGAGGGAGGGAAGTTAGTGGGTGAGGGAGGGAAGTTAGTGGTGAGGGAGGGATGTTAGTGGTGAGGGAGTGAAGTTAGTGGTGAGGGAGGGAAGTTGGCGGTGAGGGAGGGAAGTTAGTGGGTGATGGAGGGAAGTTAGTGGTGAGGGAGGGAAGTTAGTGGTGAGGGAGGGAAGTTAGTGGGTGAGGGAGGGAAGTTAGTGGTGAGGGAGGGAAGTTAATGGGTGATGGAGGGAAGTTAGTGGTGAGGGAGCGAAGTTAGTGGATGTGGGAGGGAAGGTAGTGGTGAGGGAGGGAAGTTAGTGGTGAGGGAGGGAAGTTAGTGGTGAGGAAGGGAAGTTAGTGGAGAGGGAGGGAAGTTTGTGGTGAGGGAGGGAAGTTAGTGGTGAGGGAGGGAAGTTAGTGGGTGTGGGAGGGAAGTTAGTGGTGAGGGAGGGAAGTTAGTGGGTGAGGGAGGAAAGTTAGTGGTGAGGGAGGGATGTTAGTGGTGAGAGAGGGAAGTTAGTGGTGAGAGAGGGAAGTTAGTGGTGAGGGAGGGAAGTTAGTGGTGAGGGAGGGAAGTTAGTGGGTGATGGAGGGAAGTTATGATGAGGGAGCGAAGTTAGTGGATGTGGGAGGGAAGGTAGTGGTGAGGGAGGGAAGTTAGTGGTGAGGGAGGGAAGTTAGTGGTGAGGAAGGGAAGTTAGTGGTGAGGGAGGGAAGTTAGTGGTGAGGGAGGGAAGTTAGTGGTGAGGGAGGGAAGTTAGTGGTGAGGGAGGGAAGTTAGTGGGTGATGGAGGGAAGTTAGTGGTGAGGGAGCGAAGTTAGTGGACGTGGGAGGGAAGGTAGTGGTGAGGGAGGGAAGTTAGTGGTGAGGGAGGGAAGTTAGTGGTGAGGAACGGAAGTTAGTGGTGAGGGAGGGAAGTTCGTGGTGAGGGAGGGAAGTTAGTGGTGAGGGAGGGAAGTTAGTGGTGTGGGAGGAAAGTTAGTGGTGAGGGAGGGAAGTTAGTGGGTGTGGGAGGGAAGTTAGTGGTGAGGGAGGGAAGTTAGTGGTGAGGGAGGGAAGTTAGTGGGTGAGGGAGGAAAGTTAGTGGTGGGGGAGGGATGTTAGTGGTGAGAGAGGAAAGTTAGTGGTGAGAGAGGGAAGTTAGTGGTGAGGGAGGGATGTTAGTGGGTGATGGAGGGAAGTTAGTGGTGAGGGAGGGAAGTTAGTGGTGAGGGAGGGAAGTTAGTGGGCGTGGGAGGGAAGTTAACGGTGAGGGTGGGAAGTCAGTGGGTGATGGAGGGAAGTTAGTGGTGAGGGAGAGAAGTTAGTGGTGAAGGAGGGAAGTTAGTGGTGAGGGAGAGAAGTTAGTGGTGAGGGAGGGAAGTTAGTGGTGAGAGAGGGAAGTTAGTGGTGAGGGAGGGAAGTTAGTGGGTGATGGAGGGAAGTTAGCGGTGTGGGAGGGAAGTTAGTGGTGAGGGAGGGAAGTTAGTGGTGATTGAGGGAAGTTAGTGGTGAGGGAGGGAAGTCAGTGGGTGATGGAGGGAAGTTAGTGGTGAGGGAGGGAAGTTAGTGGGTGAGGGAGGGAAGTTAGTGGTGAGGGTGGGAAGTTAGTGGTGAGGGAGGGAAGTTAGTGGGTGATGGAGGGAAGTTAGTGGTGAGGGAGGGAAGTTAGTGGTGAGGGAGGGAAGTTAGTGGGTGATGGAGGGAAGTTAGTGGTGAGGGAGGGAAGTTAGTGGTGATGGAGGGAAGTTTGTGGGTGATGGAGGGAAGTTAGTGGTGAGTGAGGGAAGTTAGTGGTGAGGGAGGGAAGTTAGTGGGTGTGGGAGGGAAGTTAACGGTGAGGGAGAGAAGTTAGTGGGTGATGGAGGGAAGTTAGTGGTGAGGGAGGGAAGTTAGTGGTGAGGGAGAGAAGTTAGTGGGTGTGGAAGGGAAGTTAGTGGTCAGGGAGGGAAGTTAGTGGTGAGGGAGGGAAGTTAGTGGTGAGGGAGGGAAGTTAGTGGGTGATGGAGGGAAGTTAGTGGTGAGGGAGGGAAGTTAGTGGTGAGGGAGGGAAGTTAGTGGTGAGGGTGGGATGTTAGTGGGGAGGGAAGGAAGTTAATGGTGAGGGAGGGAAGTTAGTGGTGAGGGAGGGAAGTTAGTGGGTGATGTAGGGAAGTTAGTTGTGAGGGGGGGAAGTTAGTGGTGAGAGAGGGAAGTTAGTGGGTGTGGGAGGGAAGTTAGTGGTGAGGGAGGGAAGTTAGTGGTGATGGAGGGAAATTAGTGGGTGATGGAGGGAAGTTAGTGGTGAGGGAGGGATGTTAGTGGTGAGGGAGGGAAGTTAGTGGTGAGGGAGGGAAGTTAGTGGTGAGGGAGGGAAGTTAGTGGTGAGGGAGGGAAGTTAGTGGGTGATGGAGGGAAGTTAGTGGTGAGGGAGGGAAGTTAGTGGTGAGGGAGGGAAGTTAGTGGGTGTGGGAGGGAAGTTAGTGGTGAGGGAGGGAAGTTAGTGGGTGATGGAGGGAAGTTAGTGGTGAGGGAGGGAAGTTAGTGGGTGAGGGAGGGAAGTTAGTGGTGAGGGAGGGATGTTAGTGGTGAGGGAGGGAAGTTAGTGTTGAGGGAGGGATGTTAGTGGTGAGGGAGGGAAGTTAGTGGGTGATGGAGGGAAGTTAGTGGTGAGGAAGGGAAGTTAGTGGTGAGAGAGGGAAGTTAGTGGGTGTGGGAGGGAAGTTAGTGGTGAGGGAGGGAAGTTAGTGGTGATGGAGGGAAGTTAGTGGTGAGGGAGGGAAGTTAGTGGTGAGGGAGGGAAGTTAGTGGTGAGGGAGGGAAGTTATTGGTGAGGGAAGGTAGTTCGTGGGTGTGGGAGGGAAGTTAGTGGTGAGGGAGGGAAGTTAGTGGGTGAAGGAGGGAAGTTAGTGGCGCCTAGTACAGCGTAAATGGCCCTCTCTGTGGAAAGAGGGAAATGTAGTCCCTGTTCACAAAAAGAAGATCAGAGCAGAAATCAGCAACTACAGACCAGTGTCACTCCTGTCAATCACTGGTAAGATCCTTGAGACAATAATCTCAAGGATCTGCCACTCACTACTTTGTGATCGTCAATATGGCTTCAGGAAAGGTTACTCTGCTGCTGATCTGTTGTTAAACCTCTCCACTAAGTGGCACCAGTCACTGGATGAATCCAAAGTCAGCTGTGTGGTAGCACTGGACATTGCTGGCGCTTTCGACCGGGTGTTGCACCAGGGCCTCTTAGCAAAACTTTAAGCACTGGGAATTGCAGGCTGTACGCTATGTCTCCTCAGTGACTACCTTCATGGTAGATCTCTAAGTGTAGTTCTCAATGGAACGGAATCAGCAAGACATCCTATTGGGGCAAGTGTTCCACAAGGAAGCGTGCAAGGATCATGGTTATGGAATGTCTACTTCAAGACCTTCATCTCATCCCAGAATCACATGCATATGCAGACGACTGTACACTGACATTCACTTTTCCAAGAGAAGAAATGTCAGCTGCTCTAAGCTACATCAATCACCAGCTGAGAGCTATATCAGGTTGGGGAAATAAATGGCAAGTAACATTTGCACCTGAGAAAACGCAAATGATGATCGTCTCTAGGCACCATAATGGTAATGCTGGTGCAGTAGTAAGGATGAATGGGAGGGTGTTGGCACATGGAGAAGAAGTTGATATCCTTGGGGTGAAATTTGACTCCAAACTAACCATGAAGAACCATGTTGTAAATCTTGCAAACAAGGCAGCCAGGAAGCTTACAGCACTTCGCCGTATCTCGCATCTGCTTGACAGTAGGGGTTGCAAGATTCTGTACGAGGCACAAGTACGCTCACACCTTGAGTATGTTCCACTTTCTTGGTTTGCCTGCGCCCCCTCTCATCTGCGACTGCTTGACAGAGTAGAGAACAGAGCAAGACGTCTCATCTCTCGCCTGGACCCATCCTGGATAGATCTGTCATTTCAGCAGAGCCTTCAACACAGGAGGGATGTGGGTGGCCTTACTATTATGTACAAGGCCAATATTGTCAAAATACCACACTTGGATCCACTTCGAGGACAGCGTGAAACAAGCTTTTATGCCACAAGACGGGCAGAAAGCAGCAACTTCACTCTGGCTGTACCCTTCTCCAGAACATCACTCCATCTGAGATCATATACACCCAGGATGACTCGAGTATGGAACACATTCGTACAGCATAATGATGTCAACGAGATAAAGTCAGTTGATCAAATGAAAATGCTGGCCCATAGATGGCTCCAACTTCATCCTGTTCCCTACTTGTATGTCTCATAACAATAAAAATGCTTTCAAATGAGCTGATGTAGGTAACAGCTCTTAGCTTGCCAATAAAGTTAGGAATCCTTAACCTGTAAATAGCTTGTCAATAAACCTAGGGATCCTTAACCTTATCAAACCCTGTGTAAAAAGAGAGAGAGAGAGAGAGAGAGAGATAGATAGATAGAGAGAGAGAGAGAGAGAGAGAGAGAGAGAGAGAGAGAGAGAGAGAGAGAGAGAGAGAGAGAGAGAGAGAGAGAGAGAGAGACAGAGAGAGAGAGAGAAACAGCAGCAGGGTGGTGGTCACTGCCACAATAGTACAGTCATTACTGTTGGTCAGGTAAAACTGTGTACCAACTTCCTAATATAAGTACTTAATGGAGAGCTACCAAGAACACTGGGGTAGGAATACTGAAGAAAGAATACAGGGGCAAGAACACTGGGGTAGTAAAACTGAAGCAAGCGTACTGGGCAGGAATACTAGAGCAGGTATACCGGTGTTGGAAAAATATAGGGGAGAGGAAGGGGTAAAACTAGAACAGGATTGTCGTGGTAAGAAAATCGGGGCAGGAATACCAGGTTAGGCAAAACTAGGAAACAAACACCGGGGTTAGACAGAGACGTAACACAACATACTGCAACTTGTATATACTTTGTATATACCTTATATACCTTTAGTTAAAAATAATATATATTACAATTATTACCAAAGTGGGAGCTTGTGTTGCAACAACTTGTTGAATTATTGAACAAGTCATGTTGAAATTCTTTTTCCATAGATACTCTTAAACTTAAATAAAAGATACATGTTGCATTATGCAAACTGTAGTAATTTCTAGACGTGAGTGGTGATTGCATGATTTAATGCGAATATTTTACTAGCTACACAGAGGCCATTACACTGCAGGTGTGGAGTGCCACTGAGTAGTGTTATTTACACCCTCCAGCAGACAGTGTTGGTACTGTTGGTACATATACAAACACACACACACGCACAACTGGAAGCTGAAGACTCAGACGAGTCACAGGGACGTTAGGAAGTATTTCTTCAGTCATAGAGTTGTCAGCAAGTGGAATAGCCTAGCAAGTGAGGTAGTGGAGGCAGGAACCATACATAGTTTTAAGAAGAGGTATGACAAAGCTCAGGAAGCAGAGAGAGAGAGGATCCAGTAGCGATCAGTGAAGAGGCGGGGCCAGGAGCTGAGTCTCGACCCCTGCAACCACAATTAGGTGAGTACAATTAGGTGAGTACACACTCTCCTCGGTGCATCAGCTGTCCACAGTCTCTTCCAGATTAGGTGGATTAGTTAAGTTTAAAGTCTATCGACTAGACATGGAGTTATCAAGTCAGCAAGTAACCTGTTTCCAACTGGTCGAGAATACCTGAATCCCCAATGAAGGAATTAGATTAAACTCTCAGCATATATACACTGAAAGACAAGGTTATATATAAACAAGGTTATATATAAACAAGGTTATATATAAACAAGGTTATATATAAACAAGGTTATATATACCTCGCGGTGTTTATAACCTTGTTTGCAAATGGTTAGTTAATCAGGTTTTAAGGTCAGTGACACAAGAAGGTCATCAACACCACACCGAACCTTGTCACCACCACACAACAAATCTTTAATCTATAAAATAGGGATTAAACTCTTATCGTATATATATATATATATATATATATATATATATATATATATATATATATATATATATATATATATATATATATATATATATATATATATATATATATATATATATATATATATATGTCGTGCCGAATAGGCAGAACTTGCGATCTTGGCTTAAATAGCAACGCTCATCTTGCCATATAGGACAAGTGAAAATTTGTGTATGCAATAATTTCGCCAAAATCATTCTGAACCTAACGAAAAAAATATATTTCACTGTGTTTGTTTAGTATTAAATTATTGTAAACAAATCTAAAATATATTTAGTTGGGTTAGGGTAAAATAAATTGCGCTTGTTATAATAAGGTTAGGTAAGTTTTCTAAGTTCCTTTTGGTGCAAAATTCTAAATTTTTATATCAACATTAATGAAAAAAATATATCTTTAAACGTATAAGAGAAAATTTTAGAAAGGACTTAATTTTAAACGAGTTCTTGCTAACTGACCCGTTTTACATATTCGGCACGACACACACACACACACACACACACACACACACACACACACACACACACACACACACACACACACACACACACACACACACACACACACACACAACCACACACACATATATATATATATATATATATATATATATATATATATATATATATATATATATATATATATATATTTTCAACAAGTCGGTCGTCTCCCACCGAGGCAGGGTGACCCAAAAAAAAAGAAAGAAAATCTCCAAAAAGAAAATACTTTCATCATCATTCAACACTTTCACCACACTCACACATTATCACTGCTTTTGCAGAGGTGCTCAGAATACAACAGTTTAGAAGCATATACGTATAGAGATACACAACATATCCCTCCAAACCGCCAATATCCCAAACCCCTCCTTTAAAGTGCAGGCATTGTACTTCCCATTTCCAGGACTCAAGTCCGACTATATGAAAATAACCGGTTTCCCTGAATCCCTTCACTAAATATTACCCTGCTCACACTCCAACAGATCGTCAGGTCCCAAGTATCATTCGTCTCCATTCACTCCTATCTAACACGCTCATGCACGCTTGCTGGAAGTCCAAGCCCCTCACCCACAAAACCTCCTTTACCCCCTCTTTCCAACCCTTTCGAGGACGACCCCTACCCCTCTTTCCTTCCCCTATAGATTTATATGCTTTCCATGTCATTCTACTTTGATCCATTCTCTCTAAATGACCAAACCACCTCAACAACCCCTCTTCTGCCCTCTGACTAATGCTTTTATTAACTCCACACCTTCTCCTAATTTTCACACTCCGAATTTTCTGCATAATATTTACACCACACATTGCCCTTAGACAGGACATCTCCACTGCCTCCAACCGTCTCCTCGCTGTTGCATTTACCACCCAAGCTTCACATCCATATAAGAGTGTTGGCACTACTATACTTTCATACATACCCTTCTTTGCCTCCATAGATAACGTTTTTTGACTCCACATATACCTCAACGCACCACTCACCTTTTTTCCATCATCAATTCTATGATTAACCTCATCCTTCATAAATCCATCCGCCGACACGTCAACTCCCAAGTATCTGAAAACATTCACTTCTTCCATACTCCTCCTCCCCAATTTGATATCCAATTTTTCTTTATCTATATCATTTGATACCCTCATCACCTTACTCTTTTCTATGTTCACTTTCAACTTTCTACCTTTACACACATTCTCAAACTCATCCACTAACCTTTGCAATTTTTCTTTAGAATCTCCCATAAGCACAGTATCATCAGCAAAAAGTAACTGTGTCAATATATATATATATATATATATATATATATATATATATATATATATATATATATATATATATATATATATATATATATATATATATATATATATTTATTTTTTAACAAGTCGGCCGTCTCCCACCGAGGCAGGGTGACCCAAAAAGAAAGAAAATCCCCAAAAAGAAAATACTTTCATCATTCAACACTTTCACCTCACTCACACATAATCACTGTTTTTGCAGAGGTGCTCAGAATACAACAGTTTAGAAGTATATACGTATAAAAATACACAATATATCCCTCCAAACTGCCAATATCCCAAACCCCTCCTTTAGAGTGCAGGCATTGTACTTCCCATTTCCAGGACTCAAGTCCGGTTATATAAAATAACCGGTTTCCCTGAATCCCTTCACTAAATATTACCCTGCTCACACTCCAACAGCTCGTCAGGTCCCAAATACCATTCGTCTCCATTCACTCCTATCTAACACGCTCACGCACGCGTGTTGTAAGTCCAAGCCCATCGCCCACAAAACCTCCTTTACCCCCTCCCTCCAACCCTTCCAAGGACGACCCCTACCCCGCCTTCCTTCCCCTACAGATTTATACGCTCTCCATGTCATTCTACTTTGATCCATTCTCTCTAAATGACCAAACCACCTCAACAAACCCTCTTCAGCCCTCTGACTAATACTTTTATTAACTCCACACCTTCTCCTAATTTCCACACTCCGAATTTTCTGCATAATATTTACACCACACATTGCCCTTAGACAGGACATCTCCACTGCCTCCAACCGCCTCCTCGCTGCAGCATTTACAACCCAAGCTTCACACCCATATAAGAGTGTTGGTACAACTATACTTTCATACATTCCCTTCTTTGCCTCCATAGATAACATTTTTTGCCTCCACATATACCTCAATGCTCCACTCACCTTTCTTTCTAAATCAATTCTATGATTAACCTCATCCTTCATAAATCCATCTGCTGACACATCAACTCCCAAATATCTGAAAACATTCACTTCTTCCATACTCCTCCTCCCCAATTTGATATCCAATTTTTCTTTATCTAAATCATTTGATACCCTCATCACCTTACTCTTTTCTATGTTCACTTTCAACTTTCTACCTTTACACACACTCCCAAATTCGTCCACTAACCTTTGCAATTTTTCTTTAGAATCTCCCATAAGCACAGTATCATCAGCAAAAAGTAACTGTGTCAATTCCCATTTTGTATTTGATTCCCCATAATTTAATCCCACCCCTCTCCCGAACACCCTAGCATTTACTTCTTTTACAACCCCATCTATAAATATATTAAACAACCATGGTGACATTACACATCCCTGTCTAAGACCTACTTTTACCGGGAAGTAGTCTCCCTCTCTTCTACACACCCTAACCTGAGCCTCACTATCCTCAAAAATACTCTTTACAGCATTTAGTAACTTACCACCTATTTTATATACTTTCAACATCTGCCACATTGCTTCCCTATCCACTCTGTCATATGCCTTTTCTAAATTCATAAATGCAATGAAAACTTCCCTACCTTTATCTAAATACTGTTCACATATATGCTTCAATGTAAACACTTGATCTACACATCCCCTACCCACTCTAAAACCTCCTTGCTCATCCGCAATTCTACATTCTGTCTTACCTCTAATTCTTTCAATAATAACCCTACCGTACACTTTTCCTGGTATACTCAGTAAACTTATTCCTCTATAATTTTTACAATCTCTTTTGTCCCCCTTCCCTTTATATAAAGGGACTATACACGCTCTCCGCCAATCCCTAGGTACCTTCCCCTCTTTCATACATTTATTAAACAAAAATACCAACCACTCCAACACTATGTCCCCCCCTGCTTTTAACATTTCTGTCATGATCCCGTCAGTTCCAGCTGCTTTACCCCCTTTCATTCTACGTAATGCCTCACGCACCTCCCCCACACTCACATCCTGCTCTTCTTCACTCCTAAAAGATGGTATACCTCCCTAGCCAGTGCATGAAATTACCGCCTCCCTTTCTTCGTCGACATTTAAAAGTTCCTCAAAATATTCTCGCCATCTACCCAATACCTCCATCTCCCCATCTACTAACTCCCCTACTCTGTTTTTAACTGACAAATCCATTCGTTCCCTAGGCTTTCTTAACTTGTTTAACTCACTCCAAATTTTTTTCTTATTTTCATTAAAATTTCTTGACAGTGCCTCTCCCACTCTATCATCTGCTCTCCTTTTGCACTCTCTCACCACTCTCTTCACCTTTCTTTTACTCTCCATATACTCTACTCTTCTTATAACACTTCTGCTTTGTAAATACCTCTCATAAGCTACCTTTTTCTCTTTTATCACACCCTTTACTTCATCATTCCACCAATCACTCCTCTTTCCTCCTGCACCCACCCTCCTATAACCACAAACTTCTGCCCCACATTCTAATACTGCATTTTTAAAACAATTCCAACCTTCTTCAACCCCCCCCCCCACTACTCATACTTGCACTAGCCCACCTTTCTGCCAATAGTTGCTTATATTTCACCCGAACTTCCTCCTCCCTTAGTTTATACACTTTCACCTCCCTCTTACTTGTTGTTGCCATTTTCCTCTTATCCCATCTACCTCTTACTCTAACTGTAGCTACAACTAGATAATGATCCGATATATCAGTTGCCCCTCTATAAACGTGTACATCCTGGAGCCTACCCATCAACCTTTTATCCACCAATACATAATCTAACAAACTACTTTCATTACGTGCTATATCATACCTTGTATATTTATTTATCCTCTTTTTCATAAAATATGTATTACTTATTACCAAACCTCTTTCTACACATAGCTCAATTAAAGGCTCCCCATTTTCATTTACCCCTGGCACCCCAAATTTACCTACTACTCCCTCCACAACATTTTTACCCACTTTAGCATTAAAATCCCCAACCACAAGTACTCTCACACTTGGTTCAAAACTCCCCACGCATTCACTCAACATTTCCCAAAATCTCTCTCTCTCCTCTATACTTCTCTCTTCCCCAGGTGCATATACGCTTACTATAACCCACTTCTCACATCCAACCTTTATTTTACTCCACATAATCCTTGAATTAATACATTTATAGTCCCTCTTTTCCTGCCATAGCTTATCCTTCAACATTATTGCTACTCCTTCTTTAGCTCTAACTCTATTAGAAACCCCTGACCTAATCCCATTTATTCCTCTCCACTGAAACTCTCCCACCCCCTTCAGCTTTGTTTCACTTTAAGCCAGGACATCCAGCTTCTTATTCATAACATCCACAATCATCTCTTTCTTATCATTCGCACAACATCCACACACATTCAGACTTCCCACTTTGACAATTTTCTTCTTATTATTCTTTTTAGTAATTTTTACAGGAAAAGGGGTTACTAGCCCATTGTTCCCGGCATTTTAGTTGACTTTTACAACACGCATGGCTTACGGAGGAAAGATTCTTATTCCACTTCCCCATGGATATAAAAGGAAAAGTAATAAGAACAAGAACTAAGATAAAATCAAAGAAAACTCAGATGAGTGTGTATAAATAAACGTGTATAAGTATGTGTAGTGTGACCTAAGTGTAAGTAGAAGTAGCAAGACGTACCTGTAATCTTGCATATTTATGAGACAGACAAAAGACACAAGGAATCCTACCATCATGTAAAACAATCACAGGCTCTCGTTTTACAATCATTTGGCAGGACGGTAGTACCTCCCTGGGTGGTTGTCGTCTACCAACCTACTACCATATTATATATATATATATATATATATATATATATATATATATATATATATATATATATAATATTTTTTTTCATTAATGATGATGAAAAAATTTATAATTTTGCACCAAAAGGAACTTAGAAAACTTACCTAACCTTATTATAACAAGCGCAATTTATTTTAGCCTAACCCATCTAAATATATTTTAGATTTGTTTACAATAATTTAATACTAAACAAACACAGTGAAATATATTTTTTTCGTTAGGTTTAGAATGATTTTGGCGAAATTATTGCATACACAAATTTTCACTTGTCTTATATGGCAAGATGAGCGTTGCAATTTAAGCCAAGATCGCAAGTTCTGCCTATTCGGCACGACATATATATATATATATATATATATATATATATATATATATATATATATATATATATATATATATATATATATATATATATATATATATATATATATATATATATATATATATATATATATATATATATATATATATATATATTATTTATATTAATTAATGCAATTTAATTAACTGCAGTAAGACAAACTTACATTTGCTTATTAATAAATTTTCAATAAAAATTCTATATTGAATTTTATTGACATTTTGAACGAGTGTTGAATTTTTATTAATGACATCAACTAATTAACGTCGACACAACCTATCTGCACCATAGAGGAATACCGTGGCAGGAATACCGTGGCAGGAATACCGGGGCAGGAATACCGGGGCAGGAATACCGGGGCAGGAATACCGGGGCAGGAATACCGGGGCAGGAATACCGGGGCAGGAATACCGGGGCAGGAATACCGTGGCAGAAATACCGGGGCAGGAATACCGGGGCAGGAATACCGGTGCTGGAATACCGGGGCAGGAATACCGGGGCAGGAATACCGGGGCAGGAATATCGTGGCAGGAATACCGTGGCAGGAATACCGTGGCAGGAATACCGTGGCAGGAATACCGGGGCAGGAATACCGGGGCAGGAATACCGGGGCAGGAATACCGTGGCAGAAATACCGGGGCAGGAATACCGGGGCAGGAATACCGGGGCAGGAATACCGGGGCAGGAATACCGTGGCAGAAATACCGGGGCAGGAATACCGGGGCAGGAATACCGGGGCAGGAATACCGGGGCAGGAATACCGGGGCAGAAATACCGGGGCAGGAATACCGGGGCAGGAATACCGGGGCAGGAATACCGGGGCAGGAATACCGGGGCAGGAATACAGGGGCAGGAATACTGGTACAATACCATTGCCTCCCATATGTCCCACATAACAGTCATTTGAAAAATCTCAGCTTGCAAGCTTATTATATTAGAAGCTTGCGAGCTTATGAGCTTGTGAAAGTTCGATCCTCCGTTTACCGACGTATTACCTTCTATTCAGTACAACGCTTACCTTCAAAATTACATAGATGTATCAGGAAGGGGTGGTACAGCGAGCAGTCATCACAGCTACAGCTGTAAGAGAGGAAGATGAAATGAATAGCCACAGCAGCACAGCAATGTTACAACAGCAGGGAGGAGTGATACAGGGAGCAGAACATCAGCAGCAGCAGGAGGGATAAGCCATGCAGAGAACAACCACAGAGCAGCAGTACTGCAGCAGCAGGAGGACTGATGCAGACAGGACCTGCAGGCAGCAGCTGCAAGCAGCTGGGGGCAGCAGAGGAATTATCGCTGGAGCAGGAGGGGTTGTAGTCTGCCCGCAGCAATTCCCGGCAGAATTCGATTGGTTGAGTTAACCTGATTGTCATTGGTAATCTGATTGCGTTCACAATCGCTGCTTCAGGTCTGCCTTGTTAATGTGTTGTTCCTGATGATCCCGGGACATTCTTTGGTAGTGATTGTAGTGTGTGTGATCGTTGTAGGTTGTGTGTGTGTGTGTGTGTGTGTGTGTGTGTGTGTGTACTCACGTAATTGTGGTTGCAGGGGTCGAGACTCAGCTCCTGGCCCCGCCTCTTCACTGACCGCTACTGGGTTCTCCCTCTCCCTGCTCCATGAGCTTTATCATACTTCGTCTTAAAACTATGTATGGTTCCTCCCACCACTACATCGCTTGCCAGACTGTTCCACTTCCTAACAACTCTGTGGCTGAAGAAATACTTCCTAACATCCCTTTGACTCATCTGAGTCTTCAGCTTCCAATTGTGACCCCTTGTTTCTGCGTCCCATCTCTGGAACATCCTGTCTCTGTCCACCTTGTCTATTCCACGCAGTATATTGTATGTCGTTATAATGTCTCCCCTGACCCTCCTGTTCTCCAGTGTCGTCAGACTCTGGAACCTGCCTTGTTGCAAACCTTTGCACTTTCTCTAATTCTCTGACGTGTTTGACCAGGTGCGGATTCCAAATTGGTGCTGCGTACTCTAGTATGGGCCTGACGTACACAGTGTATAAAGTCTTGAACGATTCCTTACAGAGGTACCGGAACGCTATTCTCAGGTTTGCCAAGCGCCCATATGCCGCAGCAGTTATCTGGTTAATGTGTGCTTCTGGCGACGTATTCGGTATTATACTCACTCCTAGATCTTCCTCCTTGAGTGAGGTTTACAGTCTTTGGCCTCCTAGCCTATACTCTGTCTGCGGTCTTCTTTGCCCTTCCCCGATCTTCATGACTATGCATTTGGCGGGGTTAAATTCTAGGAGCCAGTTGCTGGACCACACATCCAGCCTGTCCAGGTCTCTTTGTAGACCTGTCTGGTCCGCATCTGATTTAATTCTCCTCATTAGCTTCACATCATCTGCAAACAGGGACACTTCTGAGTCTATCCCTTCCGTCATGTGTGTGTGTGTGTGTGTGTGTGTGTGTGTGTGTAAGTGGTAGGTGGTGTGTGTGTGTGTGTGTGTGTGTATGTGTGTGTGTGTGTGTGTGTATGTATGGTAGGTCGTGTGTGTAATTGGGGTAGGTGTGTGTGAGGATGATTGTGATTGCTGTGTGTGTGATTGTGGTAGTTGGTGTGTGTGTGATTATGGTAAGTGTGTACGTGTGTGATGATGGTAGGTGGTGAGTGTGATTGTGGCAGGTGGTGCTAGTGTGTGATTGTGGTAGGTGGTGTGTGTGTGATGTGGCGGGGTGGTGTGTGCTGTTGTGATTGGCCAGGTGTGGGTTCCAAACTGGTGCTGCGTACTTGAACATGAGCCTGACGTACGAGGTGTACAAGAACCGAAACGACTCCTTACTGAGATGACGGAATGCTATTCTAAGGTTCACTAGTCTCCCATATGCTGCAGCAGTTAATTGTTTGATGTGCTGCTTGGTATTATACACACCCCAAGATCTTTTTTCTTGAGTGAGGTTTGTAGTCTTTGGCCCCCTGGATTGTACTCTGTCTGCGGCCTTCTTTGACCTTCCCCGATCTTCATAACTTTGCACTTGGTGAGGTTGAACTCCAGGAGCCAGTTGCTGGACCAGGCCTGCAGCCTGTCCAGATCCTTTTGTAGTCCTGCCTGATCCTCCTCCGATTGAAGTCTCCTCATTAACTTCACATCGTCTGCAAACAGGGACACTTCTGTGTCTATTCCTTCCGTCATGTCATTCACATATACCAGAAACAGCACTGGTCCTAGGACTGACCCCTGTGGAATCCCACTCGTCACAAGCATCCACACTGACACCTCATCACGTACCATGACTCGCTGATACCTTCCCGTCAGGTATTCTCTGATCCATTGCAGTGCCTTCTCTGTCATACCTGCCTGGTCCTCCAGCTTTTGCACTAATGTGTGTGTGTGTGTATGTGATTATGGTAGGTGTGTGTTTGACTGTGGTAGGTGTGTGTGATTGTGGTAGGTGGTGTGTGTGATGTGACGGGGTGGTGTGTATATGTGTGTATGTGTGTGTATGTGTGAGAGAGAGATTATGGTAGGTGTGTGTGAGATTGTAGTAGGTGTGCGTGTGATTGTGGTAGGCGTTTGAGTGTGCCTAAAACAGTGGTGAAAGTAAGGTGGTGTTGGTGGGGTGGGTAGGGAAGGGGCGCTTGGTATATATCTCTCTCTTTCCTTCCCTTCACCCCACCCGGCCAGGGTACATCCTCCCCTTTCCCCCTCCCCCACAGATCCCCGCCATCAGTGGCACCGCCGCCGTTGCCGCCGCCTGGCCACAGAACCGCCGCCACCTGCCGCCTCACTCACCTCCCTGCAGCCGGGGAGAGAACGCGCATCCCCTCTACCTTGTTCCCTGCGCCACCCACTAGTTCTACCTAAGCTAACGCAACTAGCACTAACTCTACCCATGGATAACACACAGAGATTTTCCTAGTGCTTCGGCAGATTTTTTTTTTTTGAGAAAAAAATATATATATGTATATGTATATATTTTTGGAGTGATTCTGGAGTTGTTTGGAGTGACGGAGTTCAGAGGTGAAGGAGATGATCTCCTGATTTATCTGAGGTGAGTACCACACACACCTGTCCTCCACACCTGCCCGCTTATCAGAGGTAAGTACCACACACACCTCTCCCTCACACCTGTCCTCCACACCTGTCCTCTATATCTGTTCTCTACACCTGTCCTTCACTCCTGTCCTCCAGATATGTCCTCTACATCTGTCATCCACACCTGTCCTCTACACCTCTCTTCTACACCTGTCCTCCACACCTGCCCGCTTAGCAGAGGCCAGTACCACACACATCTGTCCTCCACACCTGTCCTCTACACCTCTCCTCTACACCTGTCCTCCACACTTGTTCTCCACACCTGCCCTTCACACCTGCTCGCTTAGCAGAGGTGAGTATCATACACACCTGTCTTCCACGCGTATCCTCTACACCTGTCCTCCACACTTGCCCGTTTATCAGAGGTGAGTACCACACACTCCTGTCTTCAACACCTGTCCTCTAAACCTGTCCTCGACACCTGCCCGCTTAGTAGAGGTGAGCAACACATACGCCTGTCTTCCGCACCTGTCCTCTACACCTGCCCGCTTAGTAGAGATGAGTACAGCACCCACCTGTCCTTCAAACCTGTTCTTCATACCTGTCCTTTGCACCTGTCTTCTACTCCTACCCGCTTAGTAGAGGTGAGTACCAAGCACACCTCTCCTCCAAACCTGTCATCTACACCTGCCAGCTTTGCAGAGGTGAGTACCACACACATCTGTCCTCCACACCTGTCCTCTACACCTGCCCGCTTATCAGACGTGAGTTCTACACACACCTGTCCTCCAGGCCTGCCCTCCACACTTGTCCTTCACAACTGTCCTCCACACCTGGCGCCTTAGCAGAGGTGAGTACCGCACACACTTGTCCCCCCACACTTGCCTTCACCACCTGCCCTCCACCCCTGTCTTACACACCTGGCAGCTTAGCAGAGGTGTGTACCGCATACACCTGTCTTCCTCACCCGCCTTCACCACCTGCTCTCCACACCTGTCCTCCACATCTGTCCTCTACACCTGGCGGTTTAGAAGAGGTGAGTACCTCACACACCTGTTCCCCACGCCTGTCCTCCACTCCTGTCCACGCCTGTAACCTTACCAGAGGTGAGAACCGTACACACCTGTCCTCTACATCTGCCCTCCATACCTGTTCCATGCACACCTGTCCTCCACACCTGCCCTCCATACCTACGAGCTTAGATGTGAAATCCGCATACACATACACCTGTCTTCTACACCTGTTTTCAACATTTCTCATCCACACCTGTACACCACACGCATCCTCCACACCTGTCTTCCACACCTACTCATTTAGCAGACGTGAGAACTCCATACACACCTATCTTCCACACCTGTCCCCCTACATATGCCTTCCACATCTGCCCACTTAACAAAGGCGATCACTGTTCACATCTGTCCTACACACCTGTCTTACAAACCTCTCCTTCCCATACCTGCCTTCCTTACCTGCCTGTCATATCTGTCCCCCACCTCTATCCTTCACCAATAGTCTTCACACTTGTTATCCATACCTGGTCCCTGCACCTATCGTCCACACCTGTTTTCCACGCATGTTCTTCACACCTGTCTCTCTAAACCTGTACTCCACTCCAGTTATCTCTCTCTCTCTCTCTCTCTCTCTCTCTCTCTCTCTCCCGCCTTCCGTACACCTGTCCTTTAAATATGTCCTTTCCCACGCCTGTCATCTATCCCAACGTCCGGTCCCCTACACCTGCTCTCCCCACACCTGCCTCACCCACACGAGACCCATAGCCCTCCCACACCTAACCTTCATCCTACCTGTCCTTCCCCACACCTGCCCTCTCCCACACCTGTCCTCCCCCACACCTGCAAGAATGACCTGAGGAAAGCAAAGTGCACTTAACTCATCCTCACTCATTTTCACCTAAAAAAATGATGTCTGACCTTTCATTTTCGCATAATTTCCGACGCTTGACCTCCGGATAATGCTGGGGGGGGGGGAAGGATTATTAAGCTCTGGAAGGATGAGCCGTCAGGCGCGAGCTTAGGTTAAGCTTATTTGTCAGCTTAAGCTTTCAGCACGCCCACTGTGTGGATGCCTGACACAGCTTGAAACTACTTCGGTCATTTTTTGTAATTCCTAGAAAGTTAAATGTGGATTATGTAATCTTGAAATATGTTGTTGACATAACTACATAACACTGGTCTAGTATCTTGCGTACATGACTACATAACACTGGTCTATGTTGCGTACATGGCTACACAACACTGGTCTATGTTGCTTACATGACTACATAACACTGGTCTATGTTGCGTACATGACTACATAACACTGGTCTATGTTGCTTACATGACTACATAACACTGGTCTATGTTGCGTACATGACTACATAACACTGGTCTATGTTGCTTACATGGATACACAACACTGGTCTATGTTGCTTACATGGCTACACAACACTGGTCTATGTTGTTTACATGGATACACAACACTGGTCTATGTTGCGTACATGGCTACACAACACTGGTCTATGTTGTTTACATGGATACACAACACTGGTCTATGTTGTTTACATGGATACACAACACTGGTCTATGTTGCTTACATGGATACACAACACTGGTCTATGTTGCTTACATGGCTACACAACACTGGTCTATGTTGCTTACATGGCTACACAACACTGGTCTATGTTGCTTACATGGCTACACAACACTGGTCTATGTTGCTTACATGGATACACAACACTGGTCTATGTTGCTTACATGGATACACAACACTGGTCTATGTTGCTTACATGGATACACAACACTGGTCTATGTTGCTTACATGGATACACAACACTGGTCTATGTTGCTTACATGGATACACAACACTGGTCTATGTTGCTTACATGGATACACAACACTGGTCTATGTTGCTTACATGGATACACAACACTGGTCTATGTTGCTTACATGGATACACAACACTGGTCTATGTTGCTTACATCATTGTATCAAGACAGCCACCACACTATACCAAGTCAGTCTTTAAACATTAAAATGGTATAAAATACCGACAGGTTGTTAGGTAAGACACATATGCAACAGTTAGGTATCTTTATTTCGAAACGTTTCGCCTACATAGTAGGCTTCTTCAGTCGAGTACAGAAAAGTTGATAGAAGCAGAAGATACTTGAAGACGATGTAATCAGTCCATCACCCTTAAAGTTTTGAGGTGGTCAGTCCCTCAGTCTGGAGAAGAGCATTGTTCCGTAGTCTGGACTGATTACATCGTCTTCAAGTCTCTTCTGCTTCTATCAACTTTTCTGTACTCGAGTGAAAAAGCCTACTGTGTAGGCGAAACGTTTCGAAATAAAGATACCTAACTGTTGCATATGTGTCTTACCTAACAAGTCAGTCTTTATTGACAAAACGTTTCGTCCTCGCAAAAGGCTTCTTCAATCGAACACCGAGGTGATTATATTACTGGAGACAGTAGGAGAAGTGGAGAGGTAATTCTGAGGTACTCAGTCCCTCAGCCTTGACAGGTGTTCAGTTATTCATTCTTAACCGAAGGTGTTCAGTCATTCGGCCTTGACAAAAGCAGTTTAGTTCCTCAGTATCAATACGTAGGTGTTCAGTCCCTCAACACTGATAGGAGGTGCTATCCTCCACTGCATACTGGAAGGCGCTTATGTCTTCTTGCAGTTTTTCAGTGTCTTCTACCGAGGTATTTTTATCTGTGTCTGTTATGAGTTTGAGAAACAGCAAAAGGAGGCAGGACCGCGCCTTGTGGTACTGAGCGTTTTACTTTGCTAAAGCTAGATTTTGTTTTGTTTACTAGTACTCTTTGTGATCTAACTGTCAGAATGCTGAATATCCATTTGCTTTCTTTTCCCGTTTTATCTCTCTCATTTAATGTAGATGGAGTCACTCCATGATCGCATTTGCCAAACGTCTTTGCATAATCCGTGTGAAACTCTTTCGCATTTTGGTTTTCTTCTAATGCCTCTGTAATGACATCATGATGGCTTGGTAATGGTAACAAGCAGGATTTTCCGGGGTCTTCCTCTGGCTTCCCGGTTCACTTCTATAAAAATTATCGTTATGAAATTGCAAATATCGAACTTAAGCTGAAGGAATCTTGCAGGAGACAAGAATCACAGGAAGAACTAAAAGCCATAAAGGAAATTGAAAAAAACAGAACAATATACTTCTTCTCTTATGCCAAATCTAAGGGAAAAACAACATCCAGTATTGGACCCCTGCTTAGGTGGGATGGGACATACACAGATGACAGCCAAGAAATGAATGAGATACTAAAGTCGCAATATGACTCAGTGTTCAGCGAGCCGCTGCCCAGACTAAGGGTCGACAATCCAAACGAATTCTTTATGAGCGAAACCCAAAATTTGGTCATCTTAAAAATCTCGGATATTATCCTAACTCCATAAGACTTTGAAGAGGTAATAAATGACATGCCCATGCACTCTGCCCCAGGCCAAGACTCGTGGAACTCCGTGTTCATCAAGAACTGCAAGAAGCCCCTATCGCGTGCCTTCAGCATTTCATGGAGAGGGAGCATGGACACAGGGGTCATCCCACACACACTAAAAACAACAGACATAGCCCCAATCCACAAAAGTGGCAGTAAAGCAATTGCACAGAACTACAGACTGATAGCACTAACATCACATAACATAAAAATCTTTGAGAGGGCTATAAGAAGCAAGATCGCTAACCACCTGGATACTCGTCAATTACAGAACCCAGGGCAACACGGGTTTAGGGCAGGTCGCTCCTGCCTGTCCCAGCTACTGGACCACTATGACAAGGTCCTGGATGCAGTAGATGATAAACAAAATACAGATGTAGTATATACAGACTTTGCAAAAGCTTTTGACAAATGTAACCATGGTGTAATAGCGCACAAAATGCGTAATAAAGGAATAACAGGAAAAGTTGGTAGGTGAATCTATAACTTCCTGACAAATAGAACACAAAGAGTAATAGTAAACAGAGTAAAGTCCCAGGCAGCCACGGTGAAAATTTCTGTTCCACAAGACACAGTACTCGCTCCCATTCTATTCCTCATCTTCATTTCTGACATAGACAGAGATGTCTTCCCTTGCGGATGACACCCGGATTACCATGACAGTGACCTCCATTGAAGACACTGCGAGACTCCAAGCGGACATCAACCAAATCTTCGAATGGGCCACTCATAACAATATGAAATTCAACGAGGAGAAATTTCAACTACTCAGATATGGGAAACTTAAAGAAATTAAAAATGTATCAGGGTATACGACAAATTCTAACCATACAATAGAGCGGAAAAGTAATGTGAAGGACCTAGGAGTGATTATGTCAGAGGATCTCGCCTTTAAAGACCACAACAATGTATCTACCTCATCCGCTAGGAAAATGATAGGATGGATAATGAGAACCTTCAAAACTAGGGACGCCAAGACCATTATGAATCTCTTCAAATCGCTTGTGCTCTCTAGGCTGGAATACTGCTGTACCATAACTGCTCCCTTCAAGGCAGGCGACATTGCAGATCTGGAGAATATACAAAGAACTTTCACAGTACACATAAGTACGATCAGGCGCCTAAATTACTGGGAACGGTTGAAGGTCCTTGATCTGTATTCCCTGGAACGCAGGCGAGAGAGATACATGATAATATACACTTGCAAGGTCCTGGAGGGATTGGTACCAAACCTGCACACCAAAATCAGTATGAAAGCAATAGACTCGGCAGGAGATGCAACATTCCCCCGATGAAAAACAGGGGAAATAAGCTGAGAGACAACACAATAGGTGTCAGGGGCCCAAGACTGTTCAGCTACCTCCCAGCATACATAAGGGGGATTACCAATAGACCCCTGACTGTCTTCAAGAAGGCACTGGACAAGCACCTAAAGTCAGTACCTGACCAGCCGGGCTGTACTTCGTACGTCAGCTTGCGTGCGGCCAGCTATAACAGCCTGGTTCATCAGACCCTGATCCACCATGAGGCCTGGTCTCAGACCGGGCCGCGGGGGCGTTGACCCCCGAAACTCTCTCCAAGTAAACTCCAGGTAAAATTATGAACGTTTATCAGTAACCTGAAAATACACAAGACGTTGCATTGTCAGGTTATATCATGGAAATCTTGAGGGTAATCAGATGCGACACTCAGAAATTACTGGATGAAAAAAAAAGGAGTATTTCAATTTCTTCCCCAAGAAATGCAAACTGGGACCTACGGAGGACAAAATCAATACAAACTTCTCTCTAGGCAAGATTAACCAGGTTTTAAGACAGTAAGTCACAGTAAGGAAATGTTACGTAAGTCTTGTGTATATAACACAAATTTTAAGACTGGGTTTGAGGACACATGTTATAGACACGTGGAAGAACATTAAGTTGATTGAATTTAAAATAACCAAATCAAGTCAATCACTGTGATTTATTTCTGGTCAGAAGAAATATATACACCTGGAAAATCCTAGAGGGACTAGTACCGAACTTGCACACGAAAATCACTCACTACGAAAGCAAAAGACTTGGCAGACGATGCACCATCCCCCCAATGAAAAGCAGGGGTGTCACTAGCACGTTAAGAGACCATACAATAAGTGTCAGGGGCCCGAGACTGTTCAACTGCCTCCCAGCACACATAAGGGGGATTACCAACAGACCCCTGGCAGTCTTCAAGCTGGCACTGGACAAGCACCTAAAGTCAGTTCCTGATCAGCCGGGCTGTGGCTCGTACGTTGGTTTGCGTGCAGCCAGCAGCAACAGCCTGGTTGATCAGGCTCTGATCCACCAGGAGGCCTGGTCTCAGACCGGGCCGCGGGGGCGTTGACCCCCGGAACTCTCTCCAGGTAAACTCCAGGTAAAACATTGTCCAATTATATCACACAACACAATTTGATTAATGAAATTGTTACATAATAACTTACACAACCTAACATCATGAGATTATTACCCTTGAGGACAACATCAACACTAAAAGTTTCAAGCCGACCTGAAGATGCATTTTTCCAGTTATTTCTGAGAATCCAGCAAAACTTGCGCCTACTCAGCCTAAATCCAAGTCACTTTCCTTCCATTATGATGTTTCAACCAGTGGGGACTGATGCTTTCACAATTCTTATATTTTAATCAGAGGAAAGCGCTAAACACGTAGGAGTGTGATATAACCTGTGGAATGTGAGATATTCAAATTGGATCCAAGAAAGGCAAAAATTAGTCCAGTTCCTTGGAACAAGAGCCACACATAAGCATCAAGGCAAACTAATGCAATAATATAAAATAATACCATTTCGAGATAAAAATTGGCAACATGGCAACAACGCTGCATTATATACATTATTATATATTATATATTATATATTATATATTATATATTATATATTATATATTATATATTATATATTATATATTATATATTACTGATGAAATTTTGGAGCTGCTCACATGAGTTATCTTCATCTGTCTCACGGAAACATAATTCGGGAACAGCCTACGTAGCTTTGTACATAGGACTCCCATGTAGGCCAAGAGTCACGTGACTCTAGCCTGAGGTACATTGTACAAGTGTTGAAAATTTGAAGCCGATCGAATAAAGCGTTCTCGAGTTATGAACATAGTAAGAAAAATATTTCTGAGACTTTCGAAAGTAAGAAGTTACAAGTTTTTTTTTTCTTATTTATATTTTATTTCACTTTCTCAATAATCCTGGAAGAAAAATATCTGAGTTTCATTCTTAAAAAAATACGATTTGTTAAGATTGACAGAAAATGTTGAATTGTAGCCCAACACAACTCAAAATTAATACAAATTTACTTAAAATTAAGATATATCAGTACACAGGGTTTGAAGCCGATCAGAAGAGTTATTATATAGGAAATGGTTTACTTAACAAAACTGGCAAACTAAAACTTACGAAGCTGCGAGTGAAAAGCTTTGGTGTAATAAATCCCACTAGTGATAATAAATCCCTCTAATGGTAATAAATGTCACTAATGGTAATAAATCCCACTAGTGATAATAAATCCCACTAATGGTAATAAATCCCACTAGTGATAATAAATCCCACTAATGGTAATAAATCCCACTAATGGTAAAAGTTTGAAATCGACTAAAAGCGTCATTCTTCAGTAAATGATTTGATTCCTGCAATTTCGCATTTCTAACAATTTCAGGAAAATTGAAAATTTGCAACGACTCGGACTAAACTTATCAAGTTTATCTTTCTTACAGAAAGCCCCGTCAATAATATTCTGAAGCCTATCAGACGAAACATTCTGTAGGTAATGAATATAAATATCATTATTTATTCAATGAAACTGGTGTATTGGGATATATGGCGCCTGATGTCCGTGTGATACCTGCGTCCAGGTAGCCAAGTCAGTGGTGAAAATTTGAAGCCGATCAGTTGAGTCATTCTCCAGGTATAGTATGGAGTCCAACGATACTAATTTATTTTTGTTTATTATTTGACTACATCGACATATTTGTCAGTATGTCAACAAAACTTAATAGTTACTATCCTGGCCCTAAGATGCGTTCAACATTAGATACTCAAGTTGTTCAGAAGAGGTCAACTAACAGTTATTTAACGTGATTTAACGGGAACAAAATGTCAGGCTATTTTATACATAAAATGGTCAGAGCTGCGGCAGCAACACTGCTGTACTTCACTCCACCGACGTCGTAATTTTTGACATCTCATGTGAAGGTTAGAAGGTCTGCCACGGAGGATTTTGGAAGTTATCCCGGTCATTCCAGGATGCTGGAAGTTATCCCAACCATTCCAGGATGCTGGAAGCTATCTCAACCATTCCAGGATGTTGGAAGTTATTCCGGCCATTCCAGGATGCTGGAAATTATCCCAGCCATTCCAGGATGCTGGAAATTATCCCAGCCATTCCAGGATGCTGGAAATTATCCCAGCCATTCCAGGATGCTGGAAATTATCCCAGCCATTCCAGGATGCTGGAAATTATCCCAGCCATTCCAGGATGCTGGAAATTATCCCAGCCATTCCAGGATGCTGGAAATTATCCCAGCCATTCCAGGATGCTGGAAATTATCCCAGCCATTCCAGGATGCTGGAAATTATCCCAGCCATTCCAGGATGCTGGAAATTATCCCAGCCATTCCAGGATGCTGGAAATTATCCCAGCCATTCCAGGATGCTGGAAATTATCCCAGCCATTCCAGGATGCTGGAAATTATCCCAGCCATTCCAGGATGCTGGAAATTATCCCAGCCATTCCAGGATGCTGGAAATTATCCCAGCCATTCCAGGATGCTGGAAGTTATCTCAACCATTCCAGGATGTTGGAAGTTATTCCGGCCATTCCAGGATGCTGGAAATTATCCCAGCCATTCCAGGATGCTGGGAATTGGTTCAGCAACTTTAGTAATAATAATATTTAATTTTCCACTAGTACATGTACAAGGTATACAGACCACAGCTGACATCAGTGACATACTACTGTACAGAAAGTCGCATGTTATGCAAATCATTTCGGGCAAATTAGGTCAGTTTTGTCTCAGGATGCGACCCACACCAGTCATCTTAGACCCAGGTACCTATTTTACTGATGGGTTAACAGGGGTCTTAAGGAAACACGTTCTAATGTTTTCCAGTCGTACCGGGGGATCGTTCCCCGGCCCACTTTAATCACAGGGTTCGTGAAAAAAGCCAATTGTTCCAAGAATTTAGTCCTAATTACTGTACACAAGTGTTGCAAATTTAAAAATCGATTTTACGAGGCGTTCTCTAGTTATGGTCGAAGTAAAATACAGAAAATAAACGGAGGAACGACGAGAGAAAAAAATAATTCAGGCAACCTGCTGCCTGCCTGCCAGCCTGTCTGCATGCCTGCCAGCCTGTTTGCCTGCCTGCCAGCCTGTCTTCCTGCCTACCAGCCTGCTTGCCTGCCAGCCTGCCTGCCTGCCTGTCTACCAACCTGCTTGCCTTCCAGCCTGTCTGCCTGCCAGCCTGCCTGTCAGTCTGCCAGCCTGCCAGCCTGCCTGCCTGCCTACCAACCTGCTTGCCTTCCAGCCTGTCTGCCTGCCAGCCTGCCTGTCAGCCTGCCAGCCAGCCTGCCAGCCTGCCAGCCTGCCAGCCTGCCTGCCTGCCTGCCAACCTGCTTACCTTCCAGCCTGTCTGCCTGCCAGCCTGCCAGCCTGCCAGCCTGCCGGCCTGCCTACCAACCTGCTTGCCTTCCAGCCTGTCTGCCTGCCAGCCTGCCTGTCAGCCTGCCAGCCAGCCTGCCAGCCTGCCAACCTGCCTGCCTGCCTACCAACCTGCTTACCTTCCAGCATGTCTGCCTGCCAGCCTGCCAGCCTGCCAGCCTGCCTGCCTGCCTACCAACCTGCTTACCTTCCAGCCTGTCTGCCTGCCAGCCTGCCAGCCTGCCAGCCTGCCAGCCTGCCTGCCTGCCTACCAACCTGCTTACCTTCCAGCCTGTCTGCCTGCCAGCCTACCAGCCTGCCAGCCTGCCAGCCTGCCAGCCTGCCAGCCTGCCTCCAGGCACCAGGGAAGAAATATTTACACAGGCAGCTTTGATTTTCACTAGAAAGATGATTTTTTCCTCCCTAAAACAGCTTCTTTTACAGGAAATTCTTTTAACACGGGAAAAAAATTTATGTGAAAGAGAAGCATTTTACACTATAACAAAATTTACACGGTAAATAAACTTTAACACGGGAAATGAGTTTTACACGGAGAATGACGTTTTACACAGAATAAACATCTCACTGAGCAATAAGTCATACAGCAGAGATATTTTTTCTCAAAACGGAAATTAATAATTTTTTTCCAAGACGGTAAACACAATGACGAACCCCCCCCCCCGATGTTTTGTAGACACATGCAGAGTACCAACTTCCAGTACCAGAGTACCAAGTAACTTCCAGTACCAGAGTACCAAGTAACTTCCAGTACCAGAGTACCAAGTAACTTCCAGTACCAGAGTACCAAGTAACTTCCAGCACCAGAGTACCAAGTAACTTCCAGTACCAGAGTACCAAGTAACTTCCAGTACCAGAGTACCAAGTAACTTCCAGTACCAGAGCACCAAGTAACTTCCAGTACCAGAGCACCAAGTAACTTCCAGTACCAGAGCACCAAGTAACTTCCAGTACCAGAGTACCAAGTAACTTCCAGTACCAGAGTACCAAGTAACTTCCAGTACCAGAGTACCAAGTAACTTCCAGTACCAGAGTACCAAGTAACTTCCAGTACCAGAGTACCAAGTAACTTCCAGTACCAGAGTACCAAGTAACTTCCAGTACCAGAGTACCAAGTAACTTCCAGCACCAGAGTACAAAGTAACTTCCAGTACCAGAGTACAAAGTAACTTCCAGTACCAGAGCACCAAGTAACTTCCAGTACCAGAGTACCAAGTAACTTCCAGTACCAGAGCACCAAGTAACTTCCAGTACCAGAGCACCAAGTAACTTCCAGTACCAGAGTACCAAGTAACTTCCAGTACCAGAGTACCAAGTAACTTCCAGTACCAGAGTACCAAGTAACTTCCAGTACCAGAGTACAAAGTAACTTCCAGTACCAGAGTACAAAGTAACTTCCAGTACCAGAGCACCAAGTAACTTCCAGTACCAGAGTACCAAGTAACTTCCAGTACCAGAGCACCAAGTAACTTCCAGTACCAGAGCACCAAGTAACTTCCAGTACCAGAGTACCAAGTAACTTCCAGTACCAGAGTACCAAGTAACTTCCAGTACCAGAGTACCAAATAACTTCCAGCACCAGAGTACCAAGTAACTTCCAGTACCAGAGTACCAAGTAACTTCCAGTACCAGAGTACCAAGTAACTTCCAGTACCAGAGCACCAAGTAACTTCCAGTACCAGAGCACCAAGTAACTTCCAGTACCAGAGCACCAAGTAACTTCCAGTACCAGAGTACCAAGTAACTTTCAGTACCAGAGTACCAAGTAACTTCCAGTACCAGAGTACCAAGTAACTTCCAGTACCAGAGTACCAAGTAACTTCCAGTACCAGAGTACCAAGTAACTTCCAGTACCAGAGTACCAAGTAACTTCCAGTACCAGAGCACCAAGTAACTTCCAGTACCAGAGCACCAAGTAACTTCCAGTACCAGAGCACCAAGTAACTTCCAGTACCAGAGTACCAAGTAACTTCCAGTACCAGAGTACCAAGTAACTTCCAGTACCAGAGTACCAAGTAACTTCCAGTACCAGAGTACCAAGTAACTTCCAGTACCAGAGTACAAAGTAACTTCCAGTACCAGAGTACAAAGTAACTTCCAGTACCAGAGCACCAAGTAACTTCCAGTACCAGAGTACCAAGTAACTTCCAGTACCAGAGCACCAAGTAACTTCCAGTACCAGAGCACCAAGTAACTTCCAGTACCAGAGTACCAAGTAACTTCCAGTACCAGAGCACCAAGTAACTTCTAGTACCAGAGTACCAAGTAACTTTCAGTACCAGAGCACAAAGTAACTTCCAGTACCAGAGTACGAACTAACTTCCAGTACCAGAGTACCAAGTAACTTCCAGTACTAGAGTACCAAGTAACTTCCAGTACCAGAGTACCAAGTAACTTCTAGTACCAGAGCACCAAGTAACTTCCAGTACCAGAGTACCAAGTAACTTTCAGTACCAGAGTACCAAGTAACTTCCAGTACCAGAGTACCAAGTAACTTCCAGTACCAGAGTACGAACTAACTTCCAGTACCAGAGTACCAAGTAACTTCCAGTACCAGAGTGCGAACTAACTTCCAGTACCAGAGCACCAAGTAACTTCCAGTACCAGAGTACCAAGTAACTTCCAATACAAGAATACAAGTAACTTCCAGTACCAGAGTACCAAGTAACTTCTAGTACCAGAGTACCAAGTAACTTCCAGTACCAGAGTACCAAGTAACTTCCAGTACCAGAGTACCAAGTAACTTTCAGTACCAGAGTACCAAGTAACTTCCAGTACCAGAGTACGAACTAACTTCCAGTACCAGAGTACCAAGTAACTTCCAGTACCAGAGTACCAAGTAACTTCCAGTACCAGAGTACCAAGTAACTTCCAGTACCAGAGTACCAAGTAACTTTCAGTACCAGAGTACCAAGTAACTTCCAGTACCAGAGTACGAAGTAACTTCCAGTACCAGAGTACCAAGTAACTTCCAGTACCAGAGTACCAAGTAACTTCCAGTACCAGAGCACCAAGTAACTTCTAGTACCACAGTACCAAGTAACTTCCAGTACCAGAGTACCAAATAATTTCCAGTACCAGAGTACCAAGTAACTTTCAGTACCAGAGTACCAAGTAACTTCCAGTACCAGAGTACCAAGTAACTTCCAGTATCAGAGTACGAACTAACTTCCAGTGCCAAAGTACCAAGTAACTTCCAGTACCAGAGTACCAAGTAACTTTCAGTAACAGAATACCAAGTAACTTCCAGTACCAGAGTACCAAGTAACTTCCAGTACCAGAGTACCAAGTAACTTCCAGTACCAGAGTACCAAGTAACTTCCAGTACCAGAGTACCAAGTAACTTCCAATACAAGAGTACCAAGTAACTTCCAGTACCAGAGTACCAAGTAACTTCTAGTACCAGAGTACCAAGTAACTTCCAGTACCAGAGTACCAAGTAACTTCCAGTACCAGAGTACCAAGTAACTTTCAGTACCAGAGTACCAAGTAACTTCCAGTACCAGAGTACCAAGTAACTTCCAGTACCAGAGTACCAAGTAACTTCCAGTACCAGAGTACCAAGTAACTTCCAGTACCAGAGTACCAAGTAACTTTCAGTACCAGAGTACCAAGTAACTTCCAGTACCAGAGTACGAACTAACTTCCAGTACCAGAGTACCAAGTAACTTCCAGTACCAGAGTACGAACTAACTTCCAGTACCAGAGTACCAAGTAACTTCCAGTACCAGAATACCAAGTAACTTCCAGTACCAAATTACCAAGTAACTTCTAGTACCAGAGTACCAAGTAACTTCCAGTACCAGAGTACCAAATAACTTCCAGTACCAGAGTACCAAGTAACTTTCAGTACCAGAGTACCAAGTAACTTCCAATACAAGAGTACCAAGTAACTTCCAGTACCAGAGTACCAAGTAACTTCTAGTACCAGAGTACCAAGTAACTTCCAGTACCAGAGTACCAAGTAACTTCCAGTACCAGAGTACCAAGTAACTTCCAGTACCAGAGTACCAAGTAACTTCCAGTACCAGAGTACCAAGTAACTTTCAGTACCAGAGTACCAAGTAACTTCCAGTACCAGAGTACGAACTAACTTCCAGTACCAGAGTACCAAGTAACTTCCAGTACCAGAGTACCAAGTAACTTCCAGTACCAGAGTACCAAGTAACTTCTAGTACCAGAGTACCAAGTAACTTCCAGTACCAGAGTACCAAGTAACTTTCAGTACCAGAGTGCCAAGTAACTTCCAGTACCAGAGTATGAACTAACTTCCAGTGCCAGAGTACCAAGTAACTTCCAGTACCAGAGTACCAAGTAACTTTCAGTACCAGAATACCAAGTAACTTCCAGTACCAGAGTACGAACTAACTTCCAGTACCAGAGTACCAAGTAACTTCCAATACCAGAGTACCAAGTAACTTCCAGTACCAGACTACCAAGTAACTTCTAGTACCAGAGTACCAAGTAACTTCCAGTACCAGAGTACCAAGTAACTTCCAGTACCAGAGTACCAAGTAACTTTCAGTACCAGAGTACCAAGTAGCTTCCAGTACCAGAGTACCAAGTAACTTCCAGTACCAGAGTACGAACTAACTTCCACTACCAGAGTACCAAGTAACTTCCAGTACCAGAGTACCAAGTAACTTCCAGTACCAGAGTACCAAGTAACTTCCAGTACCAGAGTACCAAGCACTTTCCAGTACCAGAGTGCGAACTAACTTCCAGTACCAGAGTACCAATTAACTTCCAGTACCAGAGTACCAAGTAACTTTCAGTACCAGAGTAAGAACTAACTTCCACTACCAGAGTACCAAGTAACTTCCAGTACCAGAGTACCAAGTAACTTCCAGTACCAGAGTACCAAGTAACTTCCAGTACCAGAGTACCAAGCACTTTCCAGTACCAGAGTGCGAACTAACTTCCAGTACCAGAGTACCAATTAACTTCCAGTACCAACTAACTTCCAGGTACCCAAGAGTTGCACATGTGTCTAATTTATCACAGTTGTAGGTACATGGAGTGATATGGCTACAGTTGTAGGTACATGGAGTGATATCATGGCTACAGTTGTAGGTACATGGAGTGATATCATGGCTACAGTTGTAGGTACATGGAGTGATATCATGGCTACAGTTGTAGGTACATGGAGTGATATCATGGCTACAGTTGTAGGTACATGGAGTGATATCATGGCTACAGTTGTAGGTACATGGAGTGATATCATGGCTACAGTTGTAGGTACATGGAGTGATATCATGATAGTACAGTTGTACTATATATTGAACCACAATTACTTTAAGTTTTTTCCCTGGTCCAGGTTTCTGGACCACTGTTCACCATGACTTTATACATGCTGCACCTCGACCAGCGGACGGAGGATCGAACATTCACCACTCCTGGCTCTTATTAGCTCGCAATATATTTCCACGTCCTCTCTTCTAGACCTCTTGATAGTCTAGGAACAAGCAGTCCCTCCATCCTTTTCTTAGACTACTAGAGGTAACCCAGTCTGCGTGAATTGATTATTAGTCCCCGAAAGAGTGATCACAAGAAACTGTGTATGTATACCACAGCGAGATATACATCTCTAGGTGTACGCACACCTCGTATAGTCAACAAAGCCATGGTGGTTCACTGTATCCTTGCATGTGTAATCTCTTACGAGTTTGTCGTAAGATTTTATATTGTTACAGAGACAAGATTTACCAGCCATAAACTTGTGTGATTGATGTATAAGGAATCCCGTAGTGTCAAGGCGTTCCCCTAGGTCTTTATTACTCTCTCCATTATCCTGTTAGCCATGCCTGTCGTTCCTGTCATGCTTGTCATTTCTGTCATGCCTGTCATTCTTGTGAACATTGGTTAGTAATGTGTAGCATTTTCTCTCCATTTTTTAAAGGTTATTTCTTTTTGTGGTTTTCGTTGTGAGTTTTGCAGAGTTCTGTTACTGTTTTCTGTTTCTGATGTTTGTGTAGACTGTTTTGTCCAGGGATGCTGCCCCTTATTTTTGTATCACAGAGAGAGAGAGTTTCACACAAAGAGAGCTGCTCAGTGGTAATTATGTACACAGCTACGCACAGGTACACACAGCTACGCACAGGTACACACAGAGCTACAGACAGAGCTACAAGCACACACAGTTATGCACAGAGCTACACACAGATATACATACAGCTAAACACGCACAGCTATACACACAGCTATACATACAGTTACACACACAGCTATACACAGTCCCACACTACTATACATAACTACACGCTGAACAATACACAGCCCCACACAGCTACACACAGAGCAACACACACACAGACAGACAGATAAACAGACACATACACACACACACACACACACACACACACACACACACACACACACACACACACACACACAGCAACACACGCATACAGCAACACGCACACACACAGCTACTCGAATTTAACCCCGCCAAATGCAAAGTCATGAAGATTCGGGAAGGGCAATGAAGACATCAGAGTATAGGCTAGGTGGCCAAAGGCTGCAAACGTCACTCAAGGAGAAAGATCTTGGGGTGACCATAACACCGAGCACATCTCCGGAAGTACACATCAACCAGATAACTGCTGCAGCATATGGGCGCCTGGCAAACCTGAGAATAGCGTTCCGATACAACAGTAAGGAATCGTTCAAGACACTGTACACCTTGTACGTCAGGCCCATACGGGAGTATGCAGCACCAGTTTGGAACCCACACCTGGTCAAATACGTCAAGAAATTAGAGAAAGTGCAAAGGTTTGCAACAAAGCTAGTTCCAGAGCTAAGGGGAATGTCCTACGAAGAAAGGTTAAGGGAAATAGGCATGACGACACTGGAGAACAGGAGGGTCAGGGGAGACATGATAACGACATACAAAATAATGCGAAGAATAGATAAGGTGGACAGAGACAGGATGTTCCAGGGATGGGACACAGACACAAAGGGTCACATTGGAAGCTGAAACTCAGACGAGTCACAGGGATGTTAGGAAATATTTCTTCAGTCACAAAGTTGCCAGGAAGTGGAATAGTCTGGAAAGTGAGGTAGTGAAGGCAGGAACCATACATAGCTTTAAGACAAGGCATGATAAAGCTCATAGAGCCGGGAGAGAGGACCTAGTAGCGGTCAGTGAAGAGGCGGGGCCAGGAGCTGAGTCTCGACTCCTGCAACCACAAATAGGTGAGTACACACAGAGCAACACACACACACTGCAACACACAC